>NC_092415.1:163076589-163382551 GCF_040894005.1 Engystomops pustulosus | reverse complement strand
TAACCCTGGCGATGCATAGAAAAGCAAAAAATCACTTTTTATTCTGTACCTGGTAACCAGGGAGAACCCAGCGAGTCCACGTGGGAGGATCACCGCGGCTCGTGTCCTCGCCCTCCTCTGTGCACATCAGCCAGCGCACGCCTCCTGTATGATTTTTCTTACATCGCACAGCCGAGTTCCCACGCACGCGCACTGGCTGCTCTTAGCTGTGTCATTGCTTATCAGCGAGCAGGAAGCCAGGGAGCCGCGTGACGTAGGAAAGATGGAGGCTTGCGCTGGCTTATGTGCACAGAGGAGGGCGAGGACTCGAGCCACGGTGATCCTCCCACGTGGACTCGCTGGGTTCTCTCTGGTTACCAGGTACAGAATAAAAAGTGATTTTTTGCTTTTCTATGCATCGCTAGTGTTAGTTGATAAATGGGTGCCCTTAGGACTAAAGGGCTCTATGGGAACCTGTCTTAGTTTCAATTTTTTTGGAACAGGGGTGACAGGTTCCCTTTAACATCATGGAGAAAAAGTGCAAATAACACCCCAATAGTTAATGGGGTTCCAAGCTGGGGCACAATTAACCCCACTATAATCAATGGGGTGACAGTGATATGCACTTTCCCTGATATTCCCACCACACAGCATTCCACCCCCACCCCCCAACATAGTATAATGTACCAATCAGCGGTGCGTTGGCCCTTAAAATTTTCTACAGGCGGCGTGTGTGCTGTATAGGAGGTGGGGATGCGCGCACGGGGCTGCAGCGGGGGCACATGGAGGAACAGGGATCGCGGGAGCACCCGTGACAAACTCCCTTAAGTTGAAGATAAAATGTGTTGCCAGATAAAAAGAAATTATGAGTTAATAGGTACCATAGTGTTTCTTTCATAAAGTTTTCACTATATGTACTATATTTATTGACATGATGTTCCATGGCTGACAATGCTACATTGTGTGGTATAGACGTGTAGAGGGCTGTGACGTCACATAAAAACGGTAGGACTCCCGGAAACCAAGAAAGACAGTATCAGGGGCATCCAAACACTTTAATGAGATCCAAGGAGGCTAAACAGAGTTCCTCAGAGCTTATGCTATTGAAAAAATACAACCTAATAAAAGAGGTGGTGATATCCAAAAACGCCTCTTGGACAGAGAGGCATACTGGATTTTTCTCCTACAAACAAGATTCCCCCTAGGTCATAACTACAGAAATGAACTAATGTTCCACTACAGAGAATAATAATATAAAACATTCCTGGTTTCTCCATCATTTGCATTATAATTATTGGAGCTAACTGTTAGGGCACGATACACACGTACTCATTCATCAGAACACACACAGTGTGATATACTCTAAAAACACAGTAATGTATACAAAAGTAATGGCATCATTTTAATCTTTTTTTTCAGAAAACAGCCATGTCTTTTGTGTTTTTGTTTTTATTCATAATATCATCAGGTACTTAATGTCTGTACATATAGTTCACAATGAACGACAGGGTATTTATGGTAGATTTTTCATCAGTGAACGATATGCCTCATACAATCTTTTGTGATATTCTTTTACATGTTTATCTTAATGTATGAATATCTTGTTGCATTTCTCCATTTGGTGGAACGCTTTGTGAAGCCACATTTTTTCACTTTCATCCGCGGAACTAACACGAGTTCTGGTTTGCATTGCACATAACATTCACACAGCGTTCACACCAATACCCATGACTAACAGTGTCGAATGATACTAGAAACTCGTTGGCTGGAGCAGGCTAACTTTTGTATCCCGTGATATACCATGTGGTGACTACAATGGTGATTTTATACGTGGGATTATGAATCCACAATAAAGCATAAGAATTCTTATACCTCTGGATGTTGCACGCTGGATCTCATTTTGTGCTCGAAGTATGAGTCATCCAGCTCAGGTTGATTAGTCCTGTCTGGAAAGTTCAGGAAGCTCTGTGTAATGTGTTTATCAGTCTGCACCCAGCTTTCCCAAGGTCGGTTCAGGAATTAAATAAGATATGTTTCTGCATCAGTGTCGCTACAACATTCTCAAGGTATGTTTGGTTCACAATGCATAAAAACAAATGGTAGATTTCCTTTAAAGGGGTTTGCCCATGAAAGAAAATTCTCAAATTTTAATCCCATTGTGATGTTTACACAATAAAGATAATTTTTAACCACTTACTTTACAATTTTACTCAGTTTTATTGCTGTTTAAACTATTACCTGTGATGGTCAGTGTTGTGGGCGGGGATTCTCTAAGCAGACACTTTATGATCCCTGTAGTGCTCTGTGCTGACAATGTGCTTAGATTATCAGAGTACAGGGTTTATATACACTCAGCGGCCACTTTATTAGGTACACCTGTCCAACTGCTCATTAACACTTTAACATTAACATTAACATTTCTAATCAGCCAATCACATGGCGGCAACTCAGTGCATTTAGGCATGTAGACATGGTCAAGACAATCTCCTGCAGTTCAAACCGAGCATCAGTATGGGGAAGAAAGGTGATTTGAGTGCCTTTGAACGTGGCATGGTTGTTGGTGCCAGAAGGGCTGGTCTGAGTATTTCAGAAACTGCTGATCTACTGGGATTTTCACGCACAACCATCTCTAGGGTTTACAGAGAATGGTCCGAAAAAGAAAAAACATCCAGTGAGCGGCAGTTCTGTGGGCGGAAATGCCTTGTTGATGCCAGAGGTCAGAGGAGAATGGGCAGACTGGTTCGAGCTGATAGAAAGGCAACAGTGACTCAAATCGCCACCCGTTACAACCAAGGTAGGCAGAAGAGCATCTCTGAATGCACAGTACGTCGAACTTTGAGGCAGATGGGCTACAGCAGCAGAAGACCACACCGGGTGCCACTCCTTTCAGCTAAGAACAGGAAACTGGCTACAATTTGCACAAGCTCATCGAAATTGGACAGTAGAAGATTGGAAAAACGTTGCCTGGTCTGATGAGTCTCGATTTCTGCTGCGACATTCGGATGGTAGGGTCAGAATTTGGCGTCAACAACATTAAAACATTGAACCATCCTGCCTTGTATCAACGGTTCAGGCTGATGGTGGTGGTGTCATGGTGTGGGGAATATTTTCTTGGCACTCTTTGGGCCGCTTGGTACCAATTGAGCATCGTTGCAACGCCACAGCCTACCTGAGTATTGTTGCTGACCATGTCCATCCCTTTATGACCACAATGCACCCAACATTTGATGGCTACTTTCAGCAGGATAATGCGCCATGTCATAAAGCTGGAATCATCTCAGACTGGTTTCTTGAACATGACAATGAGTTCACTGTACTAAAATGGCCTCCACAGTCACCAGATCTCAATCCAATAGAGCATCTTTGGGATGTGGTGGAACGGGAGATTCGCATCTGGATGTGCAGCCGACAAATCTGCGGCAACTGTGTGATGCCATCATGTCAATATGGACCAAAATCTCTGAGGAATGCTTCCAGCACCTTGTTGAATCTATGCCACGAAGAATTGAGGCAGTTCTGAAGGCAAAAGGGGGTCCAACCCGTTACTAGCATGGTGTACCTAATAAAGTGGCCGGTGAGTGTACATTTTCATTCAACTTAGGAACATTGACTAATAATAATAATTCTTTATTTATATAGCGCACACGCAGCGCTGCACAAAGCATGACAAATTGGTCCCTGTCAGCATTGGGGCCCACAATCTGAACAACCTCACAGTATGTTTTTTTGGAGTGTGGGAGGAAACCGGAAGAAACCCACACAAACACGGAAAGAACATACAAACTCATTGCAGATGTTGACCTGGGTGGGAATTGAACCCAGGACCTCAGCGCTGCAAGGCAGAAGTGCTACCCACTCAGCCACCGTGCCGCCCTCGTATCTGAAACATAGAAAGAGATGAGACAAATCAGAGATGAGGTGATGAGATCCATGAGATGCATAATACACACAATGACATTCTTAGATATGCTACATCTCTGCTCTGCCACAACACACTGTCAGATCTGATGTGTCTCCCTCCTTTAGAACTTATCTGCCTGTAGCTTGTAGCTCTCCCCACAATGTGATGTTTGCCAGCAGGATGTCAGTGTGTGTGACCTCCTCCACTCCAGTATCCTGGCCCCCGGCTGCTTCCAGGCCCCAAGAAAAGGCTAGGCCCCGGTGGGGGATGTTGCAATTTCCTTGAAAATACAACTGTGAGGAGCTTATAATTTTGCTTCACCCTGCCAACGCAAAGGTAAAGTGGTAGTTGCGAATAGGGCCCTCTCCATGTCTGGATCTGTTAGGGAGACTGATCACCTCTCTAGAAGGTCTCTATATATTGTAAAACTTTGTAATTGCAGCTGCAGCCACTGCCTGGTAATGTGAAATGTTGTTGTCCAATAAGGATCTTTATACTATTTAACCCCTTAACGCTCTGCGCCGTAGGTATAAGGGATGTATGAAGAGGGCTCACGGGCTGAGTCCTCTTCATACAGAGGTGGGGGTTTTTGCATTTTGCACAAAACCCCCACCGCTAATAACCGCGGTCGGTGCTTGCACCCATCGCGGCTATTAACCCTCTCAACGCCGCCGGCAAAGTCGCCGGCAAAGTCGCCGGCGGCGTTTAAAAGACGGCGGCGCGCGGGCGCCGGCATCTTTATTACGATCGCCGCGCCCCCGAACGCCATCGGGGGGCGGCGATCGGTTACCATGGTAGCCTCGGGTCTTCTTTTGACACGAGGCTACATGGCTTATGCAGGTTCGTTACAATGAGCAAGTGGCTCATTGTAATGTATGACCTGCAAAAATGCCATATATTGCAATACTGTAGTATTGCAGTATATGGTAGGAGCGATCTGACCATCTAGGGTTAATGTACCCTAGATGGTCTAAAAATTAGTGGAAAAAAAAAAAGAAAAAAAAGAGCTTAAAAAATAAAAAAAATTTATAAAATATTAAAAATTCAAATCACCCCCTTTCCCTAGAACTGATATAAAACATAATAAACAGTAAAAATCACAAACATATTAGGTATCGCCGCGTCCCAAAATGCCCGATCTATCAAAATATACAAATGGTTACGGGCGGCGGTGACCTCCGAGGCGGGAAATGGCGCCCAAATGTCCGAAATGCGACTTTTACACCTTTTTACATAACATAAAAAATGAAATAAAAAATGATCAAAATGTTGCACAGACCTCAAAATGGTAGCATTGAAAACGTCGCCTCATTTCGCAAAAAATGACCCCACACACATCTCCGTGCGCCAAAGTATGAAAAAGTTATTAGCGTCAGAAGATGGCAAAAAAAAATTTTTCTTTTTTGTACACATTCGTTTAATTTTTGGAAATGTATTAAAACACAATAAAACCTATATAAATTTGGTATCACTGTGATCGCACCGAACCAAAGAATAAAGTAGGTATGTTATTTGGAGCGAAGAGTGAAAGTCGTAAAAACTGAGCCCACAAGAACGTTTTTTTCAATTTTTCCACATTTGGAATTTTTTTTCAGCTTCGCAGTACACGGCATGTTAAAATAAATAACATTACGGGAAAGTAAAATTTGTTACGCACAAAATAAGCCCTCACACAGGTCTGCACGTAAAAATGAAAAAGTTATGGATTTTTGAAGTTGGAGAGCGAGAAATGAGCCGAAAAACCCTGCGTCCTTAAGGGGTTAAAGCAAGCTTGAAGCTGGTTGGAGGGTGCTACCACCTGACCAAGGTGGTATAAAAACCTCTGGTGGGCGGGAGCACCGGTCTGAAGAACTAGTGAGAGAGGGACTCCATCTTGGAGCTCATGTCATCAATGCAAGCAGAGGAGAGTGCAGCTCCTGCAGAGCCGCACCAGCCAGTGTCTTAATACCAGGAAGCAGAGGTACCTCAGGCCACTGCCTAACTCCCAGGGCAAGTCAGGAGACAAAGCCCCGAAGCACGGGTCCTCCATCTTAACTCAGCTCCATCTTTACCAGCCCAGCCTGAAGTTACTACCAGGCTGTGACCAACCTTCCTGCAGACCAGATATCTCCATCAACCTTCCGGCTTGCTGAATCTGCTGTTACTGTTTGGCCGTTGCTTTCTGTTTGAAGTTGAATAAAGAACTGTAAGCTGATTTGCACAACGTGCCTCTGTGTAATCACTGGATCAGGCTGCTACACCATCACAGCCTACCCTTCCTCCATGACCCAGGGATTCCTCTACACACCTCAGGGGTTGCCCCAGGGAGAAACCTATTGCATCAGCCTCTCCCTCCATTTTTCTTGCACACACCACCTGCTGGAGACCTGCCAGGCTTTAGACCCGGCCTCCGGTCCCAATACCAGGCACCGTGACCATAGTGTGCCCAAGGCCCCATAAGCCAGCCACTCCGGTATTCTGTCTACAGAAAGGCTAAGCCCCGGTGGGGGATGATGCACAAGTTTTGCCACTTTTGGAATTTAAAAACCCAGCCAGAACAAGGGTCATGAATCCTAAATGCTTGCCACAAAGGCATAGCTCCCAACCGTCCCGATTTTGACGGGACTTTCCCGTTTTTCTTACCTCTACCCGCGTCACGGGCAGCTATGAGATTGTCACGGATTTTCCCCCCAGGTCCCGCTGTGTCCCGGCGCTGTGTCCCCATAGTAAATACTTTGAAAGCCTGAACTCACAGTACAGAATGGCTTCTACAGACATCAGGAGGGAATCCTTTTCAGAGAAGTGTCGGGCTTAGCGCAGAGCAGGGACCACGTCATCAGGTCAGATCAGCATCTGTCCATATATGGTCACTGCATCTCCTAGGGTTCCCCAGAGCAGACATCGGGCAGGGAAGTGTCGGCTTAGCAGAGAGAGCAGGGACCACCTCATTAGGTCAGATCAGCATCTGTCCATATATGGTTTCCAGGGCTTCCCCAGACACAAGCTCTTCATTTAATTAAATTAAATAAAGTTTTAGCCGGGCTGAGATTCGAACCTGGGACCCTGTGCACTGCAGACAGAAGCTTAACTAACTGAGCTATAAGCCCAGTGATACAGAGCTGAGGATTTCTGGTAACTAAGACATGTTATCTGCCATTTACACTGTGACACAGACTTACTGCACTGATATATAGAGAGGGATCTTCTCAGAGATTATTATTGTAATTATTGAGACTATTATTATTATAAATTTTAGTATTTTTATTATTATGGAGATGATTATTAATAATAGTAAAAATAATAATAATCATCTCAATAATAATAATAATAATCATCTCCATAATAATAATAATAGTCTCAATAATTACAATAATCTGAGAAGATCCCTCCCTATATACCAAGGCAATAAATCTGTGTCACAGTGTAACAGTAGTCATAGTTCTTAGTTACCAAAATTCTACACCTTGTTAATCACTGAGATTATAGCTCAGTTGGTTGGGGCACTGTGACATTATTGTACATGGACACTGCAGGTTCTGGGTTCAAATCCCAATGAGGATAATTTCTTTCTTTTTTTTTATTAAGATGATTTTTATTATTATAATATGGCTAAAATTTGGGGCGTGGCCAGGGAGTGATTGGAGGTGTGGCTTAGGGGGATCGCCGCATACTAATATTAGACCTGATTCACATCTGCATTAATGAATTGACAACAAAATACTGAAGCAGGGGTGTAACTAGGAGAAGAAAGGCCTTATAGCTGACTTCTGAATAGGGCCCCCCTACCCCCACAGACAATATACATGTTTGTATACTCACACCTTTATACACATAAACACATACACACACATTTATGCACTGATATATACATTTATACACCTACACAGATCTGTCCCAATAGCCCTGACCACATGAGGAAAGTAGACATCAGGAATTAGAGATGAGAGATCGCTAGTCCTGCCGTTCCGCTCTCCCCTTCTCTCAACATTTCCTATCTGAGCTGCCGATTCATCATAGTATCATAGTTTATACGCTTGAAAAAAGACACCTGTCCATCAAGTTCAACCAAGGAAGGGAAGGGATTGGATGAGGAAGGGATTTATGGGAAACAATTCTATATAACATAACCATCAATGTTATTTAGGTGTAAAAAGGCATCTAGACCCTTATTGAAGCTCTCTGCTTTCCGTGCTGTGACCAGCGCCTGAGGCAGGCTATTCCACAGATTGACAATTCTCATAGTAAAAAGGCCCTGTCGTCTCTGGTGATTAAACCTTGATTTCTCCAGACGGAGATTCATACTGTGTACTATGGAAGATGTGCACTATTATATACATATTACCGGTATGATGTAGCAAATATGTAGTGGTGCACATGCTCCATTCTTTCGTGTGCCAGGTCAGATGCCTAGGCCCTGTGAGGGAATATAATCCATTTTTATATTATGTTCTTATATCATGTATCTATACAAAGATCTTTGGCTCTATTGATAGAAAAGACCCCTATGCACCATTCCCCCCACCCCTGTGTACACAGATCATCTTTCAGTTACATCATCTTTCAGAGGCTATTGGAATGTGGGTATGGTCAGTAGGCTCCTTTGTCTCAAGAACCTATAAAAACTGTCTGCAACCTAAATAAATTGGAATTCTCTCAAACATGTGAAGGTCTGAGTGATTCACCGAGCAGCTCGTACTATACAATGATTTGGAACCACACATCACATCGAGATATGGGGATATTTCCCTGACAGCCCCATGACCCTGCGGGACCCATAAAAGCTGCTATGACTGCTACTGCTGTAGTTACACCCCGGTACTGTTGATGAACGGAAAATCTTCTGTTTCCCATAGGCATACATGTACAAGTACACCGAAACGTTGCTAGATTTGGAATAAACTCTCATTCACTTTTACCTGCTTGGTTCTGGAGCTTCATTTTTGGATTTTATGTATACATGGGTTACCACCCCGAACTCTGAGGCCTCTACTTTGGACATTGTGCTGCTGTGGACTTTACTTTTTTTTTTTTGATACATCTACATAGATAGCGTTCGTTTTGCATTACGCAAGGTGCTGCGCAACAAAGGGCATAAAGGGGGCTGACACAGGCGTCAACTTAGCTTTGCTGCCTCGTTTTAGCAAGGATACTAAGGCAGTATTATGTCACCATTGTGTGTGTATATATATATATACACATATATATATATATATATATATATGGTATGCAGTATGTTATTTTGTATGAGACTCTATGACACACTGCTGCCCCACAGACATTGCAGTGTCAGTGACTAGACACATAAGTAATGAACTAGAAGTAGAAAAAAACGAGCTGTGTTTGATGAGGAGTTTTGGCCCAGCGACTTCCCGTATCTGCGCTGATGTCATCGAGATCATGTGATTGGGCCAGACCGGAGCCGTCGGGGAGCCCAGGAAGCTGGCAGAGTACAGTGAGGCGTAGCAGGGAGAGCCAGGAAAAGAGTCCGTGCACCTGATATGACTGTGCGGCTGCCCTGAGTGTCTGCTCCGCTCTCCGGTAATGGCGGGGACGGGGGAGGTGCGGGGTTGGAGGGAGGGACATGGATCTGCGTGTGTTGTTATTTACATGGCGCCACCGGACCCTATGACAGGGCGCAGTGTCCCATCCCCTGTGTATGGGGCCGGTGACACGGGGAGGGGCTCAGGCCTGAGATCTGCATCCACCCAGCCCATAGATCCCCCGATCATCACTGCATAGATGTGACTACGGGATGTCCGGCACCGGGGCCAGACTGATGACCTGTTATTCATAACCCAGATCTGAAACTAATACCAATGTGACCAACAGCAGAGAATACCCCAAAATAAAGGGTCCTCCAAATGTAACCAAAAGCAGGGAATACCCCAAAATAAACCAGAATCCTCCATATGTGACCAAAAGCAGGGAATTTCCCCAAAATATACCAGAATCCTTCAAATGTATCAAAACAAGGGAATGCACCAAAATAAAGCATAACCCCCATATTTACCAAAAGAAGGGGATACTCAAAAACAAACCAGAACCCTCTATATGTAACAATAAGCAAGTGATAAGCAAAATAAGCCAGAATCCCCTTATGTACCTGTCCTGCTCTGCTCCTCCCTGCAGGGATACAGTCACCTCTCAGCATCAGTAGTATACGGCACCAGATCACTTCTATATGATGTGTATACACTCACCGGCCACTTTATTAGGTACACCATGCTAGTAACGGGTTGGACCCCCTTTTGCCTTCAGAACTGCCTCAATTCTATGTGGCATAGATTCAACAAGGTGCTGGAAGCTCCTCAGAGATTTTGGTCCATATTGACATGATGGCATCACACAGTTGCCGCAGATTTGTCGGCTGCACATCCATGATGCGAATCTCCCGTTCCACCACATCCCAGAGATGCTCTATTGGATTGAGATCTGGTATCTGTGGAGGCCATTTGTGTCCAGTGAACTCATTGTCATGTTCAAGAAACCAGTCTGAGATGATTCCAGCTTTATGACATGGCGCATTGTCCTGCTGAAAGTAGCCATCAGGTGTTACAGGGTACATTGTGGTCATAAAGGGGTGGACATGGTCAGTAACAATACTAAGGTAGGCTGTGGTGTTGCAACGATGCTCAATTGGTACCAAGGGGCCCAAAGAGTGCCAAGAAAATATTCCCCACACCATGACACCACCACCACCAGCCTGAACCGTTGATACAAGGCAGGATGGATCCATGCTTTCATGTTGTTGACGCCAAATTCTGACCCTACCATCCGAATGTCGCAGCAGAAATCGAGACTCATCAGACCAGGCAATGTTTTTCCAATCTTCTACTGTCCAATTTCGATGAGCTTGTGCAAATTGTAGCCTCAGTTTCCTGTTCTTAGCTGAAAGGAGTGGCACCTGGTGTGGTCTTCTGCTGCTGTAGCCCATCTGCCTCAAAGTTTGACGTACTGTGCGTTCAGAGATGCTCTTCTGCCTCTCTCTTCTTCAGCTCAAACCAGTCTGCCCATTCTCCTCTGACCTCTGGCATCAACAAGGCATTTCCGCCCACAGAACTGCCGCTCACTGGATGTTTTTTCTTTTTCGGACCATTCTCTGTAAACCCTAGAGATGGTTGTGCGTGAAAATCCCAGTAGATCATCAGTTTCTGAAATACTCAGACCAGCCCTTCTGGCACCAACAACCATGCCACGTTCAAAGGCACTCAAATCACCTTTCTTCCCCATACTGATGCTCGGTTTGAACTGCAGGAGATTGTCTTGACCATGTCTACATGCCTAAATGCACTGAGTTGCCGCCATGTGATTGGCTGATTAGAAATTAAGTGTTAACGAGCAGTTGGACAGGTGTAACTAATAAAGTGGCCGGCGAGTGTATATGTCTGTCACAAGTGCAGAGATACTACAGCTTCTTGTCATACAGGGTTAATGAACCGCTTCTAGGATCTATAGAAAATATATTCTACAACTGGGCAATACATGGTGAAGCAATGTGTGCAGTCCTTGGCTTTCTGTTCATTCAGCGTTGGAGGGTCCTCCTGAGATGAAGAATGCTGGTGTGAATAGGACCTTATCATAGAATACATTATCTACAGATAACAGAAGCGGGCAGGAGGTTTTATAGCCTGGTACATGGTGACGTTTAAAGGAAATTTAGCGTCCGATTTATTCCTTATAAAGATGTGTCACTGCAATATTCTCTTTGCACCCTGATGTAAGATCTGGCCTTGTAATATTTTTATGGTCCTATTTTCCTAAAAAAAATGTTTTAAAAATAAGCTAATGAGGTACAAAGCCCAGCCACCGCCCCTCTCAAGATGATAAACTCTACCCCCTCACTCATGGTAGGTAATCTACATATAGTGTAAGTGAGCACATGAGGGAATGAGGTTTTCCAAATGTCATGTGTGGGTTTACACCTTATATCTAAATGGGAGTTTCAGCCCTAACATATCAATAAGTCATCAGTGTCAGAGCTTTTTCTCCTATTCATTATATATATATAATATAATGGTTGTTAGAGGTGTCTGTCTATACAGATTTTCCACTCTGACAAGAAGTAATGGTTATCACCCCACACAGAACCACATTGGTGTAAATGGGATCACCCCGTCACAGAACCACAATAATGTAGATGGGATCACCCTGTCACAGAACCAAATTGATGTAGATGGGATCATCCCGGGCAGGACCACACTGATGTAGATGGGATCATCCCGGGCAGGACCACACTGATGTAGATGGGATCACCCTGTCACAGAGCCACATTGATGTAGATGGGATCATCCCGGGCAGGACCACACTGATGTAGATGGGATCATCCCGGGCAGGACCACACTGATGTAGATGGCATCATCCCGGGCAGGACCACACTGATGTAGATGGCATCACCCCGCGTAGGACCACACTGATGTAGATGGGATCACCCCGCGTAGGACCACACTGATGTAGATGGGATCACCCCGCGTAGGACCACACTGATGTAGATGGGATCACCCCGCGTAGGACCACACTGATGTAGATGGGATCACCCCGCGTAGGACCACACTGATGTAGATGGGATCACCCCGCGTAGGACCACACTGATGTAGATGGGATCACCCCGCGTAGGACCACACTGATGTAGATGGGATCACCCCGCGTAGGACCACACTGATGTAGATGGGATCACCCCGCGTAGGACCACACTGATGTAGATGGGATCACCCCGCGTAGGACCACACTGATGTAGATGGGATCACCCCGCGTAGGACCACACTGATGTAGATGGGATCACCCCGCGTAGGACCACACTGATGTAGATGGGATCACCCCGCGTAGGACCACACTGATGTAGATGGGATCACCCCGCGTAGGACCACACTGATGTAGATGGGATCACCCCGCGTAGGACCACACTGATGTAGATGGGATCACCCCGCGTAGGACCACACTGATGTAGATGGGATCACCCCGCGTAGGACCACACTGATGTAGATGGGATCACCCCGCGTAGGACCACACTGATGTAGATGGGATCACCCCGCGTAGGACCACACTGATGTAGATGGGATCACCCCGCGTAGGACCACACTGATGTAGATGGGATCACCCCGCGTAGGACCACACTGATGTAGATGGGATCACCCCGCGTAGGACCACACTGATGTAGATGGGATCACCCCGCGTAGGACCACACTGATGTAGATGGGATCACCCCGCGTAGGACCACACTGATGTAGATGGGATCACCCCGCGTAGGACCACACTGATGTAGATGGGATCACCCCGCGTAGGACCACACTGATGTAGATGGGATCACCCCGCGTAGGACCACACTGATGTAGATGGGATCACCCCGCGTAGGACCACACTGATGTAGATGGGATCACCCCGCGTAGGACCACACTGATGTAGATGGGATCACCCCGCGTAGGACCACACTGATGTAGATGGGATCACCCCGCGTAGGACCACACTGATGTAGATGGGATCACCCCGCGTAGGACCACACTGATGTAGATGGGATCACCCCGCGTAGGACCACACTGATGTAGATGGGATCACCCCGCGTAGGACCACACTGATGTAGATGGGATCACCCCGCGTAGGACCACACTGATGTAGATGGGATCACCCCGCGTAGGACCACACTGATGTAGATGGGATCACCCCGCGTAGGACCACACTGATGTAGATGGGATCACCCCGCGTAGGACCACACTGATGTAGATGGGATCACCCCGCGTAGGACCACACTGATGTAGATGGGATCACCCCGCGTAGGACCACACTGATGTAGATGGGATCACCCCGCGTAGGACCACACTGATGTAGATGGGATCACCCCGCGTAGGACCACACTGATGTAGATGGGATCACCCCGCGTAGGACCACACTGATGTAGATGGGATCACCCCGCGTAGGACCACACTGATGTAGATGGGATCACCCCGCGTAGGACCACACTGATGTAGATGGGATCACCCCGGACAGCACCCTACTGATGTAGATGGGAATCATCCCGGGCAGGACCCTACTGATGTAGATGGGAATCATCCCGGGCAGGACCCTACTGATGTAGATGGGAATCATCCCGGGCAGGACCCTACTGATGTAGATGGGAATCATCCCGGGCAGGACCCTACTGATGTAGATGGGAATCATCCCGGGCAGGACCCTACTGATGTAGATGGGAATCATCCCGGGCAGGACCCTACTGATGTAGATGGGAATCATCCCGGGCAGGACCCTACTGATGTAGATGGGAATCATCCCGGGCAGGACCCTACTGATGTAGATGGGAATCATCCCGGGCAGGACCCTACTGATGTAGATGGGAATCATCCCGGGCAGGACCCTACTGATGTAGATGGGAATCATCCCGGGCAGGACCCTACTGATGTAGATGGGAATCATCCCGGGCAGGACCCTACTGATGTAGATGGGAATCATCCCGGGCAGGACCCTACTGATGTAGATGGGAATCATCCCGGGCAGGACCCTACTGATGTAGATGGGAATCATCCCGGGCAGGACCCTACTGATGTAGATGGGAATCATCCCGGGCAGGACCCTACTGATGTAGATGGGAATCATCCCAGGCAGGACCCTACTGATGTAGATGGGAATCATCCCAGGCAGGACCCTACTGATGTAGATGGGAATCATCCCAGGCAGGACCCTACTGATGTAGATGGGAATCATCCCAGGCAGGACCCTACTGATGTAGATGGGAATCATCCCAGGCAGGACCCTACTGATGTAGATGGGAATCATCCCAGGCAGGACCCTACTGATGTAGATGGGAATCATCCCAGGCAGGACCCTACTGATGTAGATGGGAATCATCCCAGGCAGGACCCTACTGATGTAGATGGGAATCATCCCAGGCAGGACCCTACTGATGTAGATGGGAATCATCCCAGGCAGGACCCTACTGATGTAGATGGGAATCATCCCAGGCAGGACCCTACTGATGTAGATGGGATGTAGATTGCAGTATAGGTGCACCATGTACAGGCACCCTCCAAGGGATCCCATTAGTTATAATAATAATCTTTATTTCGCGCCATCAAATTCCGTTGCGGAGGACATATACAAATATAATAATACATTACAGAGTAACAACAGTCATGTTTTATTGTTTCATTGTTTTATTGTTTCTCTAGCAAACCTAATCTAAAATAACTTCCCTGCATCGCAGCTTTAAAGATTCTTCTGAAATACATTTGGATTATAAACCTTTGAAAAAGCAGAGGGCTTCAATATTTTCTACATTCCTTTGAATAGAGTCCTGTGGATACTATGGCACTTATATACTGGGGTCCCTTATTGTAATGTGTACAGAGCCTATGATGCGCGGTGAGACTTCCACGTCCCTCACTGGTGGTGGAACAGATATCTGCTGCATATTTGCTTGGGGATTATCAGTGGGAGACGCCTCCTTGTTTGCATTTCATATTCCATCAACACCAATATATGTATATGGAGCACAAAGTTTCCTATGTGTTTTTGTACCAAAGTTATATTGTATCATTGAAGAAATAAACCTTACCGTAAGCCTTTGTTACTCCATCATAATATTCCCAATGAGCAGTCAATGCTGAGTAGTATTACTTACCAAATTTTCCCCTTTTTTTTCTTTGCTTTCTTCTTTGCTGTAGCTTCAAAGGCTGTTACACTGTGCAGGAGAAGGTCTCCACCTTCCCCCTGCTCCCTTGGAACTTCCCCTTTCCCTCTACCGACCTGTAATCTCATACAGTGGGAGGGGAGAAGTGCCTGGGAAGTTACAGGAAGGAGGGGCTCTGGTAAATATAAGCATAATTATAAAAGTTGATTTTAGAAGCAAGGAGGTTATGGATAACAAATTTAGGAATATTACCACAGTCACGCTGCCTACATCTATGAGTAGGTGCCCCTGGTTTATCATGCTTGTTTATGGTAGATTTCTTTTAAAGGAAACCTACCATGATGAATCTATAGCCAGAGGTAGATCTGATGGTAGATTCCTCCTGCTGCCTGTGCCCTAATCTGTAATTTAATAATCCTGGAACCTAACTTGTTAAAAACTGTATTTTAGTAATATGTAAATTAACTGCAGAGGCCACTGGGGTGTGACTACTCCATACAGTTAAAAAATAAAGTTTTTAACAAGTTAGGTTCCAGGAATATTAAATTACAGATTAGGGCAGAGGCAGACAGGAGGAACCCACCATCAGGTCTTCTTCTGATAGTAGATTCCTCATGGTAGGTTTCCTGGTTCTCCAGGTTCATGCTCCTGGAAGCAGTGTCTTCACACTACCTTGCAATTGTATTATGACTTCCCCCTAGCAAGAATCAGAACATTATTGCATCATGTGACCAGGAGGGTGGATTCGCGCTGCATTATTGAATACATTCATGCCAATCCGTCACAGGAGCTGCCATGGCACATGTAGTGTGTGAGCTAGAGCTGGAGGGTCATGTAAGGCAGTGTAAAGGCACTGCTTCCTACTCCCTCAGACTAGATTCATTATTTTAAAAGCCTAGCAACCAAGAAGGGGCGAATTAAGTAAATAAAATAATTTAGCGGTCAGAGCACAGTAGAATGAGTGTGTGTTGGAGTAGATGACCGGTCCCTGTACCACCTCTTCTGTCCAGTGCCCCCTTTGCAGTGGTTACAGTTCAGTAGTTGACAAGTTCCTGGACTGTGTAGATAGTCCTGTATTGTATAGTGCAATAGGTTACAATACATCCGAATGATCTGACCCCAAATGTCCAAAAAAAAAGGAAAAAGACAGTAACCAATCTATTTAGCAAAAGCTGTTTGTTTGATGCACGCAGCCCAGGGTCCTAGTGTGCAGGATCCATAGTCCAAGACAAAAAGGGGAGAGAAGGCCACAGCACCCAATATGATGAAAAAAGGTTAAACCTTTATTCACACAGGCATAGAAAAATGCAACGTTTCGATTCACAAAGATTCATTGTGAATCGAAACGTTGCACTTTTTTCTATGCCTATGTGAATAAAGGTTTAACCTTTTTTCATCATATTGGGTGCTGTGGCCTTCTCTCCCCTTTTTTTTCTGACCCCAAATGTACCATCCAACAACCTATGAAGATATACATTGATATAAAAGCAGTATAGGTAATGATATCCCTATATATCCCTGATCTTCTAAAGAAACGCTTAATTATATTTGTAGGGGGTTTTCTTCAAAATTTTGTTTTGACGTTTCATTGGCTTCAGAACTAGGAACCATTTTTTGATAGACAATGCGGGTTCTGCTCAGCTGTGTTTTAGTTCCGAAGTTCCGAAGGAAACCACCCATGTTTGTGGTGGTTTTAGGCGACCCCTGTGAAAGGTTTAGAACAGCTGCTGTGTGATGGGGGATCAGTGTAATGGTCTTCTTTCCTGGATATCCCACAATAACAGAATTCAAGAGAAAAGGCCACCAATGATAGTCTGAAGAGAAGCTGATGCTCTTTTAGGTAGTGATTTCAGTATTCTGGAGCATGTGGTGCAGGGTGGTTGCAATGATTGTACAAATGGAACAGCATGGTGGCTCAGTGGTTGGCACTACAGCCTTGCTGGGGACCTGGGTTCAAGTCTCATCCAGGTTAACATCAGCAAAGAGTTTGTATGTTCTCTCCGTGTTTGCATGGGTTTCCTCCCACACTCCAAAACATACTGGTAGGCTGATTCGATTGTGAGTCCCATTGGGGACAGGGGCTGATTCGGCAAGCTCTGTGCACGCTATATAATTAATGGAATTAATAATATTATCATTACAAATATTATCTTATTATCTTTTTGAATAGTGCTTTGCTCTGTCCCTTTTTTGTGAGAAAAACTGAAATTGGAGCAGGACACAAGTGTCCCCGGCACATGGTAGGCTGCGATCTGTACTTTTCCCATAACTGATGGTAACACCGCTTACTCCAGTGACTGCATACACGTCTAATCTTGACGTAAGATCTATTCATTCCACGTTCTCCCTGAAGGTGATATAACTCGTGGCAGGTAGAGGTGTGTCTATGTGGTGTACAGTTTCCATAAGCCCTTGTCACAATGACGTCACCTGTCACCTGCCAAGTACAAACAGGTCAGAACGCCCAGGAATGTGAAAGTGCAGCAAACTTGTAGAAGTCTAACTGTGTTGTGTCTGCAGTGTCCACCATCCAGTCCTCACAGTAAACTAGTTATTACCATGGATTTCCACATTGCAGTAGCATCTGTCCAGGGGAAGGTAAACCAGGCAGCAAGGGAGAAGTTAGTAGCTTCTGTCAGATGTAGGAAAAATTGGTGAATACAAAGATCAGACCAAAACCAGACTGAGAAGATTAGATGACTCCAACCAAATCTGTATCACCCAAGGTAGGACAGTAGGAAATGCATGCTATCGGTAACCAGCGCCTGCTGTCTTCTATTTAGACAATACAAGACACTGGGTGATGTTTGCATAGAAAAGCATATGAGATAGTCTGTGCCCTGTGCGCTCTGAACAGAATAAAGGGGCTAAGGTGTGACTGGAGAGAAGGTCCACCATGTCAGATCCAGTCTGGGGCAAAGATTGACGAAAAAGTAGAGATGGATTACATGTTATTTTAGCATTGTTCTTTATAGAGGACCTGCCACCAAGTATAAAATGCTGAAAAGGACTACAGACTAGTGTCTATCCGCGGGAAATAAACAATGAAGCTTCCTATAGAATGACAGCAAGCAGAGATCTAGAAACCCACGAGGAGTTAGAAAGTATATTGGAAAATTGTATAACTTTTCATTACACAAACAATATCAATTATTTGCATCAGTATTTGTGAATGTTAGTTATACCACGTGTGTATAATATGCACCCTATACTGTCCTCCCTCCGGTGCTTCCTGTATCCACCTTTCGTTATACACTAAGGGTGATGCCACGCATGGCGTTTTGAACCCGCTTTTGGTCCGTTTTTAAGCAGTCCGTCCAAAAGCACATGTGTTTCTTAACGGACTGCTTAAAAATGGACCAAAAACGAGTTCGAAACGCCATGTGTAACTTCAACCACAGGCGTATCAGTGGCCTGATGTCACCCCTGTGGTCTCTGTATACAGAGACTGGTAAGTGACTGGAGACACCGCGCTATGCAGGCGAGAGGCGAGTATAACTGCTTATTATTTTTTTATACCTCCTAGAGACTATATTAAAAAAAGTTAATAAAATAAACTTACTCCCAGACAACTGCTGTAAAAGGGGTTGACCTCATGTTTTTTGTAATGTGTGTAATGTGTGGGGGGGGGGGCAGGATATTAGGTAATTTACCTATGTACATCTATTAATAGTTCTGCTCCGCTTTCTTGATATGTGATGTGAAGCCTCCTGTCTTTTACCTCATCAGCCAGACATTCCTGACCATAAAATGGCCGCAGATGGAGAGTCATGTGATCTCTAACTGTCCATGAGCAATCACCCTTTCCGGATTTTCATCTTCTATTTATAAATACTATTATATTGTCCTGGCAGGGTGATTGCTCATGGAAAGTTAGAGACCATATGATCCTCCATCTGCAGCCATTTTATGGACAGGAATCTCTGGCTGATGAGGTAAAAGACAGGAGGCTTCACTATACAAATCAATAAAGCATTGCAGAACTATTAATAGATGTATATTTCCAAATTACCTAATATCCTACATCCCCCCCAAACCCCCACACTAACACACACACATTACAAAAAAACATGAGGTAAAGGGGCAACCTTTTTACACTATGACCCATTGAAGTACTTGTGAAATCTTCTGGAAGCTTGTACATTGCTGAATGCTCCACTATCCCTGAAGATGTAGGAGGACCTGTCACCAACACCAACGTATATAACTCATCTGAAAAGCCAAAATGTGAATTTTTTCTTCTTTAGGGAATGGGTCTTTGTGCTGTATGAAAATAATATGTCCCATCCACTTCGCTAGTGGCTTTCCAGATGAGTTATATACTTTGGTGTTGGTGACAGGTCCTCCTATATCAGTGATGGCTAACCTATGACACGCGTGTCAGTGCTGACACGCGTAGCCATTTTCACTGACACATGGCTGCCTGAGAGTTAAGTTTCATCCTACATGACCAGGTGCAGTAGCCGGGAGGCTGAGAGATTGCACTGAGCTTCCAGCACTCCCCCCTCCTCCTCCTCCCCCGGGCCGGCCCCTCCCCATGTGTGAGCTGTGCCTAGTGTCTCCAGTCAGCACAGGTATCAGCACGGGGCACAGCAGGAGAGGTGACCTAGCCATACATCCAGGAGGCTCCTCTGCAGCTCCTGATAGTTGTGGTGGGGGGAGGATGGCAGCACAGTCAGAGGCCACATCGCTGCTGCCTTGTGTGATGTCCCAGCAGCTGCCACCTCTACACTGACCATCTCCACAGCAGGGACCAGGGAGGACAACCACTCTCATCATACAGTAAGTAAGGTCAGTGCACTGTATGATAGAAGACAGTCATCAGGTCTTGTGTGTCAGTTTTGTGATGTACAAGCCCTGAAATAATCGCAATGCCTTGCAAATAGCCAGACATTGTGATTATTTTGCTCCTCATGAGGGAGATGCAGACAGCGGCGCCTGCGCCCTCGCTATAACCTGTGAACTTTCATGACAGAAAGTTCACAGGTTACTAAGCATTTCCACACGTGTCTGATTGTAACCGATCTATTACAATGTGCGATTTGCACATAGTAATAGATGATTGGGAAAATCCCCATATACTGCCATACTGTAGTATGGTAGGATCAATCAGACAACCTAGGGTTAAAGTACCCTAGAAGTTAAATAGTATACATATTTGTTATTTAAACTATAAATATTACAAAATTATGTTTTTTTGTCAAGGTGACACACCACCCGAGTTATGCTCATTTTTTTGGCGAATTTTGACACACCAAGCTCAAAAGGTTGCCCATCACTGTCCTATATCTTCAGGAACCTTGTACTACATTGCTGAATGCTCTGCTATTCCTGAAGCTTTATCTGTGGCGGCCTTGGATACCTGTGGAGAGCTAGCGCTTATTTCCCCAAGGAGCAGCTTTCCAGAAATACTTTCTATTTCAAAATCTTGACCTTTGGTTGTAGATTGCAGAAAGTAACACAAAACGTCTGACAATTCTTTACTTATAAAATCTTTTGAAGATTTTTTTAAATGATCTAAATTGGGAGACTAGACAGCTACTCGGTGCATCTCCACAGCATTTAGGCTGCAGCCATGTTTCCTTTTGTTTGCGTTTTACACATGCGGTTTCAAACAGCTGAAGAGGAGATTTTCCTAATTACATTGTTCTCAACATTGCGTTTACAAAACGCAAGCGTTAATGCAATGTTGACGCATGCGTTACCAAAGTTTTACCTAACGCATGTGTTAACAAAGTGTTAACATGTACATTAAAAAGCTTTAACGCATGCGTTTTGTAAACACAATGTTGACAACAATGTAATTGGGTAAATCTCCTCTTCAGCTGCGTTAAACGCAAGGTGACCGGATCTTCAGAAGGATTCTTTGGGAGTTTCATTGTATAAAGTCCCATGGAAGGAAGGAGCTATTGGCTGGTTCACACATATACACTAGAGAACCTGCTGCACTGAAAGTGGTGAACTGCGCCCTATCTACAGACAGGATGTGATAGAGCAGGAGTAGCTTTGTCCTCTCTATGCACAGCATGTTATAGAGCAGGAGGAGCTGAGTAGATTGGGTGCTCAAATTTGTAACTGACTCCTCTGTGTGCGCATACTTGCCAAAAGAGGCTTTCGCATGTGTTTAATACATGTGTTAAACTGGCTTCTGAAGTGTTAATTTCTCCCATCACTGGTTCATAACAGTATTGTCATTTTTCTATTCTGCCCCTCCTGCAGTAGTAATGGGCTTCTAAGTACCATAAAGTGCATTAGTTCAGCTTCTATTAGTTTCCAGCTCCACTTCCCTGTAGACATAGGAGAAACCTTTGTACAGTTCCTGGGATCAGTGATATCAGTGAATTCACCAAAGAACCTTTTTTGCAGTCCATTGGTAAAATCTACATTCTTGGTTGTCAAATTATTCACATTTCCACCTTGCGTTTTGTTTCCCGTTTCTGGGGTAGAATTAAATTTTACCCTTTCATCCCAGAAAGCCAAATAATGTACAGTAGCTTGTTGTGCTCTTTAAGGGAAGGGGTCAAACTAAAATAAGACTGAAGGAATTTCATTTTGAACTTCCCAAGTTTTAAAGACATTTAAAGGGAACCTGTCACCAGGGGCCTAATTTTCACTAAAGAAATGTTACTGAAGCCCATAACAGCTGCAGTGCAAATCTGACTTTCTGCCTTCTCTAAGGATTTGCATTACAAAATAATTGTGTGTTATAACCTTGCACCATGGCAGAATCCTCTGGGTAATCCCAGGGCTTGGGCTTTGGTTTGGCTGTATTTCAAAAGAGAACGTGTCTGAGCTGCAGACTGCTCAGCTCCTGGCCCCCACCTTTGTGCTCCTGTACAGCTCCTCCTCACTGATGTCAGCTCACCAGGCTGTTATCTCTGTGAAGGAGCAGGAGGGGGAGCTGTACAGGAGCACAAAGATGGGGGGCCAAGAGCTGCACAGTGAGTAGCACAGACAAGTCACATGTTGCTTTTTGAAATGCATCCAAACCAAAGCCCGACCCCTGTGACTACACAGAAGATTCTGTCAGGAAGCCAGGTAAGTCATAATACAATTATATTGTAATGCAAATGATCAGAGGAAGAAGAAAAGCATATTTGCGCTACAGGTGTGATGGGCTTTTGTAATCTGTCTTTAGTAAAAATTAGGCCCCTGGTGATAGGTTCCCTTTAAATGGAAGTAGACATTGACCTAATACACCTTTACCAGTTTATTGTGGAGCAGATTAGTATGGTGGCATCAGCCAGAAAAGCAATTATGAAGTGAGATGTACATTGTTTGTATGAAGTCAGGGAGGGGTAGAGCTCCCCACCTCAAAATATCCAATTCCCTTTATCTGACGGCCTTGCATCCAGGTACATCAATAGCTCTTGTGTTCACCATCCTTCACCAGAATTCAAGAGTTCTGAGGCAGGGAGAGCTTGACTTCATTGTCAAACCCTCCACCCCCATGACTTTATACATTGATTTAAATCTCATTTTAAAGTTCAATTTGTGGATGATACCACCACCCTGGGTCATGAAAGAAAGGTAATCATGAAGGTGTTAATCTACTTCATAACATTTGGTAGTGGTTTATTAGGTCAGTTTCTGCTGTTTTTGTTTTAATTTTTTTTTTATTTTTATAGCATTAACAGTGCGTTCAAAATTACAGGTTAACTTTATTTTGGTTGTGATTATAATGGTGCCAAAGTTATATATATATATATATATATATATTTTTTTTTAACTACTTTTTTTTTTTTTTTTTTAATAAAGACCAAAAACCTCATTTTTCCTCTAAATGGGCTCTTGGAAGGCCCAGTTATTGTAATAACTTTTATTTAAGTTCTCTCTTTTTTTTTTTTTTTCTTTTAACTCCTTAGTGGCTCTAGTGACCGGGCATTTTTAGCGAATTTTCATTTGTGCCGGTTTAAGTGCTATAACTTTTTTTTTTGGCCTTGTTTTTTTCAGGACACATAGAGCTAGTTAAATAGATTTGAACATTTTTTTTTTTTTTTCATTTTTATTTCGGGTTAAAAGTGGAAAAAGGCTTTCTTTTATGCCGACTTCAGTATAAGCGGAGGTACCTAATTTTAACACAAAAAACTGGGAAAACCTCAAGTATAAGCCGAGGGTGTGAAATGCAATGGTCACAGCCCCCAGTAGTATACAGCCAGCCAGCCCCCTATAGTATGTAGCCTGCCATTCCCCCGTAGTATGTAGCCTGCCAGTCCCCCGTAGTATGTAGCCTGCCAGTCCCCCGTAGTATGTAGCCTGCCAGTCCCCCGTAGTATGTAGCCTGCCAGTCCCCCGTAGTATGTAGCCTGCCAGTCCCCCGTAGTATGTAGCCTGCCAGTCCCCCGTAGTATGTAGCCTGCCAGTCCCCCGTAGTATGTAGCCTGCCAGTCCCCCGTAGTATGTAGCCTGCCAGTCCCCCGTAGTATGTAGCCTGACCCCCTGTAGAAAAAAAATAAACACTGTGCTCACCTTTCCGACGCCCCCCGTAGGTCCTCTTCTTGCTTTGGATCCTCTTCAGGTCATACGGGTTTTCACGCTTGGCCAGCACACACAATGACATCAGCCGCTTGCCAATGTCATTGTTTGTGAGCTGCCAGCATGGCTAGTGTACCTGAAGAGGAGCAAAATGCCTAAGAGTAGCTGAAGTACCCGAAAAGGCATCGGAGCATCCGTAGCAAGAAGAGGACCTATGGGGAGCATCAGAAAGGTGAATACAGGATCTTTCGTTTAGAGGGCTTCACTCCCTGGGAGGAAAAGGGTATTCTCACTATAGAGAACTTATGTAGTGATGGTGTATGCAAGACGTTTGACGATCTCAGTACCTCCTATCAACTTCCTAGAGCCTGGTTTTTTCAATATCTGCAACTACGCCATGCTTACGATACTCAGCACCGCTTGACACCTATCACGTTAGGACCGTGCGGAGCTCTAAATAGAGCATTGCTGACTAATACAACCAAGGGTTTGATCTCTTTTTATAACACGGTGCTGCTTAATAAAACAGTAGATAATGTACCAATTAAATGTAGGGCCAAGTGGGAAAGGGACATCGGACCTATCTCAGATGAACAGTGGTCTGACTGTTTAGAAATAGTGTCTGCTCTATCTCCGAGTGAGGCCTACAGGATGTCTCACCTTTTTATGTTACACAGGGCATACAGGTCACCGCAACTACTGTTTAAAATAGGGGTCCGGGGAGACTCAGCCTGTCCTAGATGTGGGATAGAAGAAGCGGGCATTTTACATATGATGTGGGAGTGCGGAGACCTTGGAAATCTTTGGAAGGAAGCATTAGATTTGTTCCAGCAACACCTCATGCTTGTTTATTGGGTCTTTTGGACTTAAATGATGTATCATCCTCTAATATAATAGGAATCCAACGATCTCTATACCAGGTTAGAAAGTTAATTGCTGCGCATTGGATCAAGCCCAGGCCCCCATCTTTTAGGGAATATGTAGATAGAGTAAATAATGTCATTAGATTGGAATATGGTTCGTATTTGAAGAGAAACTCTCTTAAAAAATTTGAAAAAATATGGGGGAAATGGATGGATGTACCAGGATTACCGTCAAGGCCATTGGTACAACTTGGAGCAAGCCTGCAGTACCAATTGTCGTTAGCCACGTAGAAGGATAATTAGTCTTCTATATATTTTGGGGCATATAGGCCCTACCTTTGGGAGCTGACTCTGGTGGGTGGGGTGGGTGGAGGGTGGCTGTTAAATTTCGTTTCTGGCATGTGCATTGTTCCACTGTATTTTCTATTTTCTGTTGAAGATTAATATTATAAGGTCTTACTGTGACTGCTGAAGATGCAAATCGATGTTATGTAAAGTCTGTTAGAATTTCCTTATACAGTGGCTCATACTGTGCAAAATGTATCACATGTCCACGTGCTTGTTTGTGTTAAAAGTAAAAATCCAATAAAAAATTTATCTGATTTTAAAAGAAAGGTGAATACAGTGTTCATTTTTTTTAGACTCGAGTATAAGCCTAGTAAGGTTTTTTCAGCTCAAAATTTGTGCTGAGAAAAAACTGCTTATACTCGAGTATGTAAGGTAACTCAAAATGAACATTAGAAATAAATTCCCTATTTTGTTTAGGTTGTTTTGATATATAATATGTATAGTCTCGGCAAACGGGGCGGCTATGATGATGCTTTTTGTAGTGTAGAGGGGGATTTTTTTTATTATATGGAGAAATGTCATTGTGTTTTATGAATATTTATTACATTTTTATTGTGTTTTTACATTTATGACCTCATGGGGGACATATAAAGACCCCTGGGGGACATTTTCACTTTTTGTTTTTTTTAAATTTTACTTAATTTTTTTTTCCCTTTTACAAGTTTTCCCCTGTATCTTGGGCATCTATAAGAGTCTTGTGATCAGAGCTGTACTGGGTCTAATTAGAAAACTGCAGCGACGTCTAAAGTCAGCGGGTGGTCCAAATAGAGTTAAGAAAGTCTGGGCTGACCTAAAGGGTTTTTTCAGGAATATTGGAAAATCCCCTGTGGGTCGGGACAGGGGCAATGAAAAAGAAAGTTTTATGTTTGTTGCTCTACCGACAGACCATATTCTAGTGTGTGGAAGGCCTAAGACAAACAGTCTGTATACATCAGCTGGTTTGTCGTTTTCTCACCACTGTGTTATTTAATTTGCCCACATTTAAAAAAAAAAAACTTAGTTTATTGTCCATGTGCTATTGTTTGTTTTTTAACTGATGACATTATGGGGCAGAATTACTTACCCGGTCCAGTCGCGATCCAGCGGCGGGTTCTCCGACGCTCATTCAAGTCCAGCCGGGTTTCACATGCGCCGATATCCACTAGGGCAGTGATGGCGAACCTTTTAGAGACTGAGTGCCCAAATTACAACCAAGACCCACTTATTTATCCAACACAAATTTCATTTGTGATATATACTCCCTTCACTGTCACAGCTTTAATTGATACCAGCACCCCGAGGACACCAATAAAGCAGAAAATAGAAGAAATTTGGATGATCATTGTAGATTCCCTCCAGGGTCCCATAAACAGGAAGAATTGTCAGGGCCGGAGCAGGAGCTTCAATGATAATCCAGGTCTGTCCACACCTTCCCACTCCTCCAGTAGTCCCAGGTAGCACTGTCACTTTAAAATATCTCTGTGCACAGCAAGTCCTGGGCTGTCTGGGACTGCAGGAAGATACCTGGAGTCATCTCTGGTAATGGCCCGAGTGCCCACAGAAAGGGCTCCGAGTGCCACCTCTGGCACCAGTGCCATAGGTTAGCCACCACTGCACTAGGGGTTGCTGCTGCGCCGAGTTCCGCTGGAGTTCACCAGAGTTCACCTTCTATTTCTTGGTGCAGGTAAGTGCGTGTCAAGCGACACTTTTTTTTTTTTTTTTTAATACCGCATTTTTTCCGAATCGCTCCGGTTTTCCGACGGCCACGGCCTGCCCCTTAATTTCCGTCGCATGCATGCCGAAGCGCCACAATCCGATCGCGTGCGCCAAAAACCCGGGGCAATTCGGCGCAAATTCAGGAAACCCAATGAAAAAAAGCGATTCGGGCCCTTAGTAAATGACCCCCTTTGACTTATATTGACCCATTCATATGAACATGTTTCTCACTGTGTGAAGCCTGTAAAAAACTGTGAGCAGATTCTATTCAGAGTGTCTGTGTGCTGTGAATGGGAAACAATCTAGTTGCTGGCTTCCTCTCTGTAGCTCAGGGACAAATGACGGTAATGTATGGAGCCCACTGAGAAAAAACTGTGGAAAATAATGGCAATAAATAAGTCATATAATGGCCTTGATGTTCTGACCATTTATAGCTTTTTTTTTTTTTTTTTTTTTTTTTTGCTCGGATAGAATTTCCTGATATTCTTGATACTAGCTAAACCCTATATATTTTCTGTTCAGTAATCCAGAATACATCCCGGGGTCCGGATGACCTGTGCTAGTGATGACCCCTGCATTATACTCATAGCGATTCCTACCCTCTGATAAATTCTTTGCTTCTGAATCCGGCACCGAATGTTCTCATGAAAGCATCGCCTTCCCCTGCGAGAAGTGTTATTCTGGTTAACATATTCGCGTCCATGTAACATAGCATGCATACTTCTAATGGGATTATTAGTGTGAGCGCACAACATGAGTATTGTCCAGTTAATTCCTTTGCTGTGGGGGCCGCGTTGTTTCGCTTTGCCCAGTTGAATAGTATTACTGTCACAATCAGTAGGATCCTCCTACACTATTCTGGAACACGCTGCTCCACACTGCGTTACTAATCGCTCGCTCACTGTCCTTAATATTTACACCGCATACAACTGTGGAATTTGCCTACAATGTAATAAAACTCATAGGCCACCAAATTCTAAGAATGTTTTTCCTTTTTTTCTTTTTCACTTGCAGATTTCCAGGACGATAAGTGATCACAGAGCTCTGCCTTCCACAAATATATTATTAGACGTATCTGTGCACAGTTCAACATGGCTAACCGAGGAGGAGCCACCAGACCCAACGGACCAAATGCCGGGAATAAAATCTGTCAGTTCAAGCTCGTCCTCCTAGGGGAGTCTGCTGTCGGAAAGTCCAGCTTAGTGCTCCGCTTCGTAAAGGGACAGTTTCATGAGTTCCAAGAAAGCACGATCGGAGGTTAGAAAATATATGATATTTGTCACCACATTGTACAAAACATCACTGAATGTGATAGCAAGGTTTTGTGTGAATAACGTTCAAAGGGGTTGTCCGAGTTTAAAGGGAGCCTGACAGCAGTAATTGACCTAATGAACCTTTACCAGTATGTTGTCAAGCAGCTGAGCAACTTCTAGATCCTGTTTCTTTTGTGGCCTAGTGTGGTGGCATCATCCAGAAAATCTACTTTGAAGTGAGATGTAAACTGGTTGTATAAAGTCAAGGAGGCGGAGAGTTTAACACTGAAGTCAAGCTTTCTCTTCTCCATTACTGTAATTGATGGTCCTGCATCCAGAGACATAACTAACCAGATCTCCTGATGTCCAATGCATAATGTTAATTACAGAGGAGGAGGCGTCAAAGCCTTTCTACAACCAATTTACATCTCGCTTCAGAATTGATCTTCTAGATGATGCCATCATACTAGACCATACAAGAAACAAAAACTAGAAGGTGTTACGCTGTTTAACAATATACTCGTATTGGTTTATTAGGTCAATTGCTGATAACAGGTTCCCTTTAATAAAATGTCAGCAATGTGTTATACTTAATGTAAAAAAACACACATCTAACCTCCTCGGCTCCACTGAAAGTCACCTGTTCAGCATTGCATCAACCCAACTGATCTGACACTGCGTTCCAGGTCACTCCGGAAGCCATTTGTAGGCCTCAGCGCTGACCTCTGCACAAATAGCACATCACTGCTGAAGCCAACCAATGATGTGCTGCTCATGTAGAGGTTACCCACTGACAGCTGTGATACAAGGCAATGCAATAGTTGACTGATGGTACATACCAGATGGTAACCAGATGACCATTGCTGGATCGGAGACCTGAGTTGTGATACTTTCTATTTCGATTAACACATTGCTGCATTCAGACATTTTTATTTTAAAGGGTTAGCCTTTTATACTCAAGTTTAACAAGGTAACTTTAAAAACCTTAATTGGGTCACCTAAATTATACTTACCCTGTTAAAGTTTATTGTGACCCCTGGGCAGCAGGACTTGGGACTTCCTATGGTGTTCTGGTGGATGAAGGGGAATGTGCAGTCCGTGTGTGGTCAGTGGTTAGAAGGGGGTGCCATATGACTTCATAGCCCCTCCAGCAGGAGACGCCATGTCACAGAAAGTCCCAAATCCACTTTTCCACCGAGAACAGCGCTAGGAAAGGCTGGTTTCATGCAGAGGATTTAGTGAGGATTTTGAGCTTCCATTTATCAATGGGAGTTTCTTTGTGGAATCTGCCAGAAACTAGTCCTGTTGTCTCAAAGAAAAAATATCACATAACGGACAAAAACTTCAGGTTCTGCTTAGATTTAGAGGTGTGTTACAGTATTCCTTGGCAACTAGGTCTAATGGCTTATTGCTTTTGGATTTAAGCCAAAAAATATTTTACTACATTTTGTGTATTAAAATAAAAAATAATGGTGAAGAATAGAAACACAACATCTAATAGTGAAGTTACATATCTCAAGCTTTCTATTCAAACACAGCCTCATCTTTACATCAGGTTTTTCTAATCAAAACATTTTTTGGGTGCTTTTTTTTTTTCACTCACACAAACAAGAACAAGTACACGAGCAGCGAAACAAAAGCAAAAAATGTACATTTCAATACAGAAGTACTGTGGCCCAGTTTGGCCGCAGTGAAGACTCCACTCCAAAAGCAAAAAATCGGTTGTTCATACAGAGTTCTTGTCTGATCAGTGGTGGACCTACTTATAGATTCCCTATTGATCATATTTTTAGGGCCACATTAGCCCCCACTGTAGTCACACTGACGCTCCATTGAATGTTTATAGCATCAGGAGATACGGCTCAGCTTAGACATTGGATGAAGGAGCAGTGTGCACCCAATGAAGAGGGCCACTAGTGATCAGTGCCCCCAGAGACCACATACACATGTATTTACTGAATTAAACTAGTTCTTTCCGTATGTCCTATGGGATAGAGGGGGGATTTGGAAGTCACAGAGAACTACAAAGGCCCAGTGATGGAGAATTTTCATAGACCGAGCGCCCAAACCACAACCAAAACACTTTTTGGTGTTTTTTTTTTTGTTTTTTTTTAAACAAAGTGCCAAGCAGGAACCCATTGCTCACCTGCTCTGTCACGGCTTTCAATCATATTGCCGTTTTGACAACACAAATCCAGTATAAAGAAGGAGAAGAAATTCAGATTATCACTGTAGCTTCCCTCCAGGGGCTCCTGAATAGGAAGAAGTGTGGGGCCCAGAGCAGGAGCTCCAATGTTAATGGAGGTCTGTCCACACCTCCTCCTGCAGTCTCAGACAAGCCAGCATGTGGCGCTGAACGCAGCATATCCTGGGCCTGGTACATGGAGGAGGCCATGTCTGTGCTATGGTGAAAGCCTGAGTGCCCACAGAGAGGGTGTCCCTTCTGGCACCTGTACCTTAGGTCCGCCACAACTAGCACAGCTGTGAGGTCTCTGAGGTCCAGTCTGCAGGAGTTTTGATTGCCCCAGCAGCTTCGGGAGGTATATACTACTGTTACTGAGATGCCAGATTACCAATACAGTGTATTTTGTATATGTATTTTAACCTAAAATATTTTATTCATTTTTTTTCAGCTGCATTTCTTACGCAGACGGTCTGTCTTGATGATACAACAGTAAAATTTGAAATTTGGGATACAGCTGGTCAGGAGCGGTATCATAGCTTAGCGCCAATGTACTACAGAGGAGCCCAAGCTGCCATAGTTGTATATGACATCACAAACGAGGTACCGTGCGTTTCTTTGACTTTTGTGTACTTTTTACATTTGCTTGGAAGCTTCTTTATCCACATTTCGTATGGTCTGTCAGTTTCTCAATGGCGTTTGCCATACTTCCATTTTGCTTGATTTGAGCCTTTCTCTTTAACCCCTTCAAAAATTCCATACGGCTATATACAGGCGGTCCCCTAGTTAAGAACACCCAACTTACAAACGACCCCTAGTTACAAACGGACCTCTGGATGTTGGTAATTTACTGTACTTTAGCCTTCGGCTACAATGATCAGCTGTAATAGTTATCAGAGATGTCTGTAATGAAGCTTTAGTGTTAATCCTGGTTCTCATGACAATCCAACATTTTTAAAATCCATTTGTCACAGAAATCCTGTCTGGGGTTACAATTATAAAATATACCGATCTTGTACGTAACCCGGGGACTGCCTGTATGTCCTAATTGCACAAACCCTGTACAGGTAGCATGCATACAGATATCATGACATGACACTATTCAAATGGATATATCTTCTGTAACGTGACACCTAGAAACAGTTCTGGTGTCCTATTGAAGAGAAAAATCGCAATTGTGTTTTACAGTGCAACAGAAAGACAGGAGATATCCACTGTTGCAATTGATGTAAAAACTCTTGATTGTAACTTTTACAGAGGATATGTCTCTGTAAGTGTGCAACCCTCTAGCCTATCACCTGAAGGCAGAAGAAGCTGCAGGGAGACTGAGCAGACAGTTTGTGGAAGTACATGCACCCCCTGCTTCTGTATCTGAACCTGGAGAAGGACGACTGACTGATGCTCTACATATTCTATTTTATTTTACTACTTATTAGAAAAAGCTTTCATTGTAAAAATTAAGAAAGCAAATTTTCACATTTTAGTCATTTATCTTATTCTGTAAAAAAAAAAACATGTTATTTATAAAACTTATCCTATCAAGTTAAAGTTTCACATGTCATGGAAAAAAAAGTTAAAGTTGTTATGATCTATAAAGCTGTTCCAAAGATATCGTCATTTAAAGAAGAACAGAACAGCAAAATGACCTGGGCATTCAGGCATCAATGACCCTGGGTAAGGAAAGGGTTAATGTGCTAGTAGCTGTTATAATAGAAGTTATATTATTATTGGACCTACTCGCTGTTCTGTGTACATAACACTGCTAACCATGACTGGGCATTGTGCCAGCATCTGACTGGCACTGAAGCCCATTCCAGTATAATGGCTTTGCTTTTCCAGCTCATTAGTTTCTCTGGATGGAGAAGGGAGCTGGTGCCTATTTAGAAGGAGTTAGTATTCACACAGTCGCTGTACAGCTGTAGCCAGCCTGCAAGTGACCAGACCTGTGACCCTGTGTGTACACGGGCAATACCAACCACTGGAGCCATAGCCTTATAGGAGACCGTGCAGAGTACCTGGCACTTCACGTGTTGTGTACGCTGCGTTCATTGCTACCGCTGCCAGTGCTGGAGAACTTGAGAAGATGAAGAATAATGTTGTTCTAGGCCTTTATATGTTCCCCGCTGCCAAACTGTGACGGCTTTGTACTCCTCTATACACTCCAATAAGAAAACCTCATTTTGGCATATTCAGAGTGCCAGGTGGGTCAGAAGAGAGATACCGATGAACCACATTGTTTGTGATAGCCTTTATTATTATGCTGTGTACAGTGAAAACCCATATAATTAACATTCCACTATACCTCCTAAAGAAGCCTGGAATATGTATTATATACTAGAAAAACTACATACATGACTAAAAACACACGGTAAGGCCGCATGCACACTGACTTACGCCCGGGCGGCTATGGCCGGGTGGACATACGTCAGCGGCAATAGAGACCCCTCCCCTCTCCCAAGCGGCTTGTAACACAGGGAATAATAGGAAATGTCCTATCTTTTCCCTGTGTATGGAGCTGTACGCTGTATTGCTCCATGCGTCATTGCCAGTCCATGGGGACCTGTGTACGGCCACAAGTTTGCAGCCGTACATAAGTCCCCCTACAGACGTGTGAATGCGGCCACCATGTAGATTCCTTATAAACTTCTTTCTCTAACATTTGTCTTGCATACAGGATACAATGTACTATATTCACAACTCTTCTTCTCTAGAACACGCTGCCTTCAGATAAGACACTCCAATCTACTCAGGTCCTTCTGCTCTATATCATTCTGCCTGTATATAAGACGCCATGTACAATCTGCTGAGCTCCTCCTGCTCTGTAACATGCTGCCTGCATATAACAATGCTTCCTCATGGTGATGGCCTCCCTTTGGGAAAATTCTTTTCATTGTGAGACATGACCCTTAGATGGATGGATGTTATATGACAACTGTGTTCTTGTGCAGGAATCATTTGCAAGAGCAAAGAACTGGGTAAAAGAGCTGCAGAGACAAGCGAGCCCTAATATTGTCATAGCTTTGTCTGGTAACAAAGCGGATCTGGCTTCCAAGCGAGCTGTGGACTTCCAGGTACGTAGATGTAATTCCCTGTCATGTATTCATACATTGCCTTGTCAATGAGACCTATATTATTCTGTATGATAATTGCTATGTCTGTGTCTCAAGACTCTTATAGCTGCAGAAGATAACTATAATTAAGTGTTATAATTGCTATTCTTATAGGATTGTAGAGATGCCCTTACATCCCTGACTCGTAAATTGTTTCCTATATGAAGTCATTGTCGAAGTTCCCTTTTACAGTAAGACGATCATATAGGCCAGTGATGGCGAACCTTTTAGGGACTGAGTGCCGAAACTACAAGCAAAAGCCACATATTTTTCACAGAGGGCCAAATGCCAATTTAAAGTAACAGGTTTCCAACGTATTGGCGCCCTGAGAACACCAAAACAGGAGAAAGAAGGAGAAATTCAGATTATTATTGAAGTTTCCCTCTAAAGTCCCCTTAACAGGATGAATCACAGGTCCGGAAAAGGGGCTACAATGATAATCAAGCTCTGTCCACACCTCCTTGATTCAGCTCTTGAGTCCTGAATGGTTACCTTGGGTGATGGCTTGGGTGCCCAAAGATAGGTCTCCAAGTGCCACCTCTGGCACCACTGCCATAGGTTTGCCACCACTGATATAGACAGTCCTCATCTTAAAGGGGTATTCCCATCTGGCCATTCACATTTCATTTAATTCATTTGCCTTATGTAAACATTTCTTCAATTAGATGTTTTAAAAAAAAATGTTCCTGTGTGACGATAATATCTCATAAATGAGATGGTTGTATCCAAGGACACAGTTTGTTTCTAAGGGACCATATAACTACATTTATGAGACATTATCTTCACACTGGTAATTTTTTTTTAACAACATCTAATTGAAGAAATGTATGTATCGTATCAACTCGAGTATAAACCGAGTGTTTCAGCACAAAATTTGTGTTGAAAAACCATAACTCTGCTTATACTGGAGTCTATAAAAAATTAACACTGCACTCGCCTTTCCGACGCCCCCCCCATCCCCCCCCTCCCTTTGTGCTTCCGATGCTCCAGTGCCTCTTTGGTTCCTTTGTCTCCTCTTCGGGTCCCCTTGCGATGTCGGCTGCTCACAAACAACGACGTTATAATATGTGTGTGTGTGTGCTTGCCAAGAGAGACGTAGAGAACCAAGAAGACCAAAGGATCCAAAGCAAGAAGAGGACCTACGGGAGGCATCGGAAAGGTAAGTACAGTGTTTTTTTTCTTACAGGGGGCCTGCTAGGCTATATATACTACAGGGGAGCTGGCAGGCTATATATACTACAGGGGGGCTGGCAGGCTATATATACTGCAGGGGGACTGGCAGGCTATATATACTACAGGGGGGCTGGCAGGCTATATATACTGCAGTGGGGCTGGCAGGCTATATATACTACAGGGGCTGGGACTAATGCATTTCCCACCCTCGGTTTAAACTCGAATCTATAGGTTTTTTTGTGTTTTTTGTTCGGCTTATACTCGGGTCTGCTTATATTTGAGCATATACAGTATATGGCAGGTTAATGACATTGATTGTGAATGCCCAGACGAGAAATACCCCTTTAAGGACCCCTGACTTACAGACGACCTACAGTTACAGACGGACCTCTCTGGCCACTGTGATGTTACTTCAGTCCCAGGCTGCAATGATAAGCTGTAAGGTGTCTGTAATGAAGTTTCATTGATGTTCCTTCTTCCCATGACAGGACAAAATTTTAAAAATTCTTTTCCCCTGTAATTACAATAATAAAATATAATAGTTCCGTCATACATACAAATTCCATTTAAGTACAAACCTATCTTGCACGGAACCTGTACTGTAACCGCAACTGCCTGTAATGTAATAATTTACTTATTACATTAAATCTGCTTTCATGCAGACAATGCTTAAAAGGGTTGTCTGGTTGTCCCAGAATAGGTCCTCCAAATGGTGGGAGTCCAAAATCTGGAACCTGCACCAATTAGATAATCCCAGTTCCCTCTGGTGGTGGAAACCTTGCAGCGGATGGAGCTGGGAGAAGTTCCTTTGTGAACCTGGACCATTGCAGTCCGAAGCCTTTAATTACTTTTAGCTATTGGGTGTCCATATAGCCAACAGAGGTTGATGATGGCAGAAAGCTCATTTGCCTTATAAGCGGAGAGCTGTAGAACAGGTTGTCACTTCACATGTAGATCATTGGCCTACAACCTGTGGATCACCTCTGGTTGGTAAAATACAACATCTGTAAAAATCAAGAAAATTTATCCACCGTTTTTTGCTACATGGATCCTGCTAATCCAACATTATCACACAGACAAACTCATTATATAAGGTCACAAACCTGGTCGTGGTTTAACAACCCTGTGTGCAAGCTGAGTGACTGAGACGGGTATGTGACCAAACTTTGCATGCCAATGGCACATGGGCCTCAAACAAAGGACCATCAAGCGCATCAAGTGCATACCCTGGCTTTCCCCTCTGTCAAACCATAGTAGTGTCAAACCTATGGCACGGGTACCAGAGATGGCACTTGGCATCCTCAATGTCGGCACCCCAGCACTTACTTCGCCAGACAGGACTTGTCTCCTGTAGTCCCAGGATATCCAGGACTTTACTTGCAAATATTTTTAAGCGACACATCCTTGGCTGCCTGGGACTACAGGAAGAGGGGGAAGGGCCGGACATATTTGGTTCCCTAGCAGGGCCGGATTAAGATTGGTGGGGGGCCCTGGGCGCAAAACCTGGTGGGGGCCCCTCTACAGAATATAGCCCAGACAGGGTACACATTTAGCATCCATAGAATAGGTAGGGTCCCCCCTTAGTCAGTAATCCATGCAAGACACGTTTCCCCCTTAGGCATCATGCACAAAAATGTAAATGGGTCCATGATCGCACAATTTGACATGTCTACAGCCCCCAGTAATATATAAATGTACATTCCACAGTAATTATTGTATACATTCCCCCAGTAATTAATAGATATACAGTCCCTTGTAATAATATATACATCCCCCAGCATTAGATATAAAGCCCCCAGTAATTAATAGATACAACCCAGAGTAATTCATAAACATACATCCCTCAGTAATTAATATATACAGTGCCCAAGTTATATATGCAGCCCCCAAGTTATATATATATCCTGCTGTTATTTATACAGCCCTCTGTTGATATATAAAGCCCCCACAGTTATAATTACAGCCCCCCAGTTATACATACAGCCCCCCCAATAGTATACAGCATCCCCCTATGAATATACAGCCCCCAGTTATACCTACAGCCCCCCATAAATATAGAGCATGCCCCCCATGAATAAACAGCCCAAGTCATACATACAGTCCCCGAATGATATACAGTAGCCTCCCATGAATATACAGCCCACCAATAATATACAGCAGCCCCCCATGAATATACAATAGCCTCCCATGAATATACAGCCCAGCAGTTATAAATACAGCGCCCCATAATTCATAACAAGTCCCCAGTAAAATAATAAATCTGTACTTACCTCCCGTTCCCACGATGCGCGGCGACCTCCTGCTCCTCTTTCGGGATGCCGCCAGTACATGTGTGTCTATGGCAGCTGCCATAAAACACAGCGCACGTGATATCTGCATCCTCCGTCACACTCCGCGCCGCCCGCAAAGCAAAGCTGACATCCTGTGCGCTGTGTTTTATGGCGGCTGCCATAGACACACATGTACTGGCAGCCGCCGCTACCGCGCGGCAAGCGGTATAAATATCGGAGCACCGAGGGGGGGGCGATTCCGGGCAATGGGGCCGCCCGAATCGCCACACTTGGTAGGGCCCCCCCCCCCCTTTAATCCGGCTCTGTTCACTAGGACTACCAGAGAAGAGAGAAGGTATGCACAGAGCTGGCTTATCATTGGAGCTCCTGCTCTGGGTTCCCTGACTCTTTATGTTCAGGAGACCTGGATGGAAGCTATAATGATAATCTGAACTAATCTGACAATAAGATTGAAAACTGTAACAGAGCAAGAATCAATGAGTTACAGCCTAAATGATTATGTTGGCACTTGCATTTTGGTTGTAGTTTAGGCTCTCTAAAAGGTTTCCCATACCTGCTATAGGACTATATGTTGGACGTGATGGACTCGTCTTTATTTCAACTCTATCTACTATGATACGGTGATTTAAAAGGATTTTATTGAAAATATAGTTTACTTATATGTGCATGTTAATATAATATAGAGATGGAAAGATACATTTTTAACTGAGTGATGTTCCCACTTGGCCACAGAGAGTGGTGTATGTGCTGTGAGCGACACAAAAAATGACCTTGCACAGTCTAGTCAAATGTAACTATTGCCGACACACCATAAACAGTTATCACAAATACCAAGAAAAAAGCAAGTGTGTCATAAGGCAAAATGTAGCACAAAAAATCGAAAAATCTTTATTGGGTTACACATAAGACGTACAAGGAAAACTCAAGGTTAAAATCAATTAAAAATGTACCAAGTACATACAGTATATGAAATGCAATGTTGGTTACACGGGTAAGTATAAACCAACAACACCCCCTCGCACAATGGATAAAGTACTTCCGAAATAACCTATTAATACCTGACTGTGTGTACTGGCTTGTCCAAGGTATCAAAAAGTGAATAAATACAATCAAAATACATAATACAAAAAGAAGTCAATAGGATCCTAGAGAAAGCCTTAAAGGGGTTATTTGGGTTTAAAAAATTTCTTATGGCCGGGCTGGGGAGGGCTATTTAAACACAATAAACATGTACTTACCTCGTCCGGTGCTGCCGATGTCCTGCGCCGCGGCCGGTCTCATTACATGTGCGCACAGGGAGCTTCCGGCCGGCCGGAAGCTCCCATCCGACACCATCTCCCAGCGCTTACAACGCTGGAGATAGGGACGGATGGGAGGAGCCAGCCACATCGGGGACCGGAAGCTCCCTTTGCGCGGCTTCCGTGCCCCTGTAAACAAACAGGGGCACGGATCGAAGGGGCCGCGGCGCGGGACATCAGCAGCGCCGGAGGAGGTAAGTACATGTTTATTATGTTTAACTAGCCCTCCCCAGCCCGGCCATAATTAATTTTTAAAACCCAGATAACCCCTTTAATACATTACACTACACACGGAACCACAATGTTCCAGTCGGCAAGGAGAGGGTCAATCTGTGAAGCAACGGAGTAGTAGTGGAGGGCTTCCCACGCGTTCCGTCTCCTTTTAGGAGACTTCCTCAGGGGTGAAAGTGCCCCCTCGAGTGCCAAGCTCCCTTAAATACCCCTGTCCTACCTGCCTCCAGGTGCGCACAAGACCGGCTGAGATCATGTGCGGTCCCGCAATCAGAACAGCGCATGCACCGGAAATGACGTGGCACCGTCTCGTGTATCGCGGTATTGGGTTTCCAAGCATTAGCTGTCAGCATCTGTAGTTACGAATGTATTACAGAGAAACGCCGCGATCATTCGTATACATATATAGTAACGCCGATACCAGGGAATCAGACTATCAAAAGTAGACAAGAAGATTGTGCGGTGAAAAGGTAAGTTCAAGTTTTGCGACACCTTTTGAACTTACCTTTTCACCGCACAATCTTCTTGTCTACTTTTGATAGTCTGATTCCCTGGTATCGGCGTTACTATATATGTATACGAATGATCGCGGCGTTTCTCTGTAATACATTCGTAACTACAGATGCTGACAGCTAATGCTTGGCAACCCAATACCGCGATACACGAGACGGCGCCAAGTCATTTCCGGCGCATGCGCTGTTCTGATTGCGGGACGCACATGATCTCAGCCGGTCTTGTGCGCACCTGGAGGCAGGTAGGACGGGTATGTAAGGGAGCTTGGCACTCGACGGGGCACTTTCACCCCTGAGGAAGTCTCCTAAAAGGAGACGGAACGCGTGGGGAGCCCTCCACCCCCTCCACTACTACTCTGTTGCTTCACAGATTGACCCTCTCTTTGCCGACTGGAACACTGTGGTTCCGTGTGTAGCGTAATGTATTAAGGCTTTCTCTAGGATCCTATTGACTTCTTTTTGTATCATGTATTTTGATTGTATTTATTCACTTTTTGATACCTTGGACAAGCCAGTACACACAGTCAGGTATTAATGGGTTATTTCGGAAGTACTTTATCCATTGTGTGAGGGGGTGTTGTTGGTTTATACTTACCCGTGTAACCAACATTGCATTTCATATATGTACTTGGTGCATTTTTAATTGATTTTAACCTTGAGTTTTCCTTGTACGTCTTATGTGTAACCCAGTAAAGATTTTTCTATTTTTTGTGCTACATTTTGCCTTATGACACACTTGCTTTTTTCTTGGTATTTGTGATGTATGTGCTGTGAGCGTTGCCTGATCATTGGGGTCTTTGCACTTGGGACCAGTTGAATATTTTTTTAATCTTTTTTTCCTTTAAGTTGCTTATTTTGGGTGCCGAGCAACACCTTCTCTTGTGGTGCAGCACCCTTCTATATATATAATGACCTATGTTTCTGAACAATATGTGTATGGATATTTTGCAGGAGGCTCAGGCTTACGCAGATGACAACAGCTTGTTGTTTATGGAGACTTCGGCCAAAACATCAGCAAATGTGAATGAAATATTCATGGCAATAGGTAAGAGTACAGATGAATCTAAGCATGACATTTACTAGTGTATTCTGGATGGGCATTATTAAACAGTATCCTGTCAGACATGGTGCATGGAGATGTGGTTTTGCATGTCTAATACTGTGTAGTCCTCTTCTTTTGTCCCCCCCCCCGCCCCACCCTATATAATCATTCTGGCAGAGTGAACCTAATGTTCAACCACAGCATCCTAAAGGAGCCCTTATGTGTTGGAGACTGTGTAGAAGAGTTCTTCCTACATGTACCTGTGTGCTACCTGGTGTACCGATTTAACCTTCAATAAAGAAGCTGTAAGAGATGAAAGATTAATACAAGTATAACATAAGAATTGGTCCTATATCCGGACCAGGCTTTTACCTCTGTAACCAAGCTGTTTAGTAAATGAAATGGTTGGGCTGGTCTAGTGCACAATAGCGGTTCTGTGACCTCAGTGACTTCAGAAGATAGAGCAGGTCTTATTCCTGCCCCAATTTGTCAATCACCTGCCCCCCATCTCCACCACACAAAAACAACAGCATGAAGTGTGCGACCCATTTCTGCAGACATTCGGTGTGTTTGAGGCCTAAGGAGCATAAAATAGATCATTTCTCCCGCTCAAGAACTGCAGGAAAATTCACAGTGAATCCACATATTCTCATTTCTTGTAGTTCCTACAGAGGATTGTATTAAAGGAAATCTACCGTCGTATTCTACCTTTATTAACCAGCAGGGTAGCTCCCGGGAGCATGAATACGGACATGTGTCTATAGCTGCCCGCCTGTAGTACCTGTAAACCATTCGAAAGAAGCCGCTACAGCTTAGCCCTCTCCTCCATCGATGAAGTCAGTGCACACATGGGAGAAGATACCGTCACAGTGCCAGGATGGTAACTGGCTGGACTCCACAGCATCCAAATGTATATCCAGGGGAAAATGAAGGGTCATCCAGCGCTGTGTTAAAAGTTTTTCAAAGCTTCATTCTCCAATAATTAACATTTCCATACAGCACGTGGTAGCTTAGCTGGTACTTTTCAAGCCTTAAAGTGGCCCTTAGTAAGTGGCCCTTAGTCATAGCCACTTTTGAAAAGCGCCAGCTAAGCTACCACGTGCTGTATGGAAATGTTAATTATTGGAGAATGAAGCTTTGAAAAACTTTTAACAAAGCGCTGGATAACCCTTCATTTTTCCCTGTATATACACGTTCCTGTAGTACTTATAAAAGTCAACTTTTAATTTTATGTAATGCTGGGGGGGGGGGGGGGGTCACCACAAGAGTTTAAGCAGTTGCATATAAAGGGAACTTACAAAAATAGTTGTGAAAGTGCATTCAGTGTATACAGGAAAAATATGAATCAACAAAATCTACTTCTTAGTAATATCTTCTAACAAAGGCTCCTTTTATACAGCTTTTTTCAGTATCCATTGATGATAAGCTATATATGGTAGGATTTTCTAATTCAACTGTATAGGCGGACAATGGCATAGATTGCATACAAGTGTCTTAATAAATTTATATACACATATAGACATACAGGAAATGATATGCATAGATTACTGTGTGTTTATACGGATATGCTTAAAGGAAATCTACCATCAAAATAAATTGTGGATAAACCAGGGATATTACTCATAGATCCAGGCACTGTGACTGTGGTAATCTTAATTGTTATACATTGCCTCATTCCTTCTAAAAATCAAAAATTTTACTAATGGGCAAGTAGCACTTTATAATTATGCTAATTAGTCCAAAGGGCTGTAGTGGGTGTTTCCAGAGCACTTCAGTGCTTTAGCTTCACAGACAATGAGCAGGTCTCCCCTCCCCCTGCTGCTAGATTACACAGGCAGAGGGAGGAGGGGGTGACATGTCTTGTTCATTGTAACAGCCTATGACGCTTCTGCACTGAGGGGCTCTGGTAACACACCCAGAGACCTTCTGACATAGTGGTAAAATTATAAAAGTTGATGTTAGAAGGAAGGAAGCCGTGAATAACAGATTTAAGAAGATCACACTGCCTGAATCTTTAAGTAACTGTCCCTGGTTTATCATATTGAATTTTGATGATAGTTTTTAAGGTTCAAGTTTTTAACAGTTTGATAAAAAAAAATATTACTAGCCAATTTTACAACTTCTCAATTTTTACCCCTTTCTTTTATATCTTTTTAAAGCCAAAAAGCTTCCGAAGACGGAACCACAGACTGGTGGCGGCAATACTGTCAGAGGACGGGGTGTAGATCTTACCGAAAGCGCACAACCTAGCAAAAGTCAATGCTGTAGTAACTAAGCCTTCATGTACTTTTAAAACTATTGATATTCTCTTGCTTCCTAATTGTTAAAATAACAATTGAGTGTTTAACCCTTTTTCAGCCTTGGTGCCGGCGCAAAGCGTTGGAGGTTCCCCCTCTCCTGGCAATAGATTGAATAACATGGCCACTGAAACTATAAAGCAGCAGAAGAGACGTGCAGTGTTGTCTCTCCCCGTGAATCTGGTTTTTATAACATGCATGCATTCATTTCTAGAAGCTGATAACATGTCGTCTTGTAGCAGATACACTCAGAACATTTGGGAGAACCTATCACCAAATATCAGCCTATGAAATCCTAATTTTTATCCATGATAATTCCAGGTCTGACTAATTACTTCACAACGATCGTTAACACATTGGGGAACATTTTTAAATGGTTTGGTCTAAATAATTGATTTTTAATAGGAGTAAAAAAAATGATAATAGAAAAATGGGTTGAGCCCCTTCTCAGTATTCATGGAAAGCCGCGGCTATAATGTACATTCCGCTTCTACTGTGTAACTTATCCGCCACTAATCGTTCTGCTTCTCACATAGGAGAATGGGAAACCCCATCCAGGTTTCATTAGCTCTTTAGGAAGTAGTTTACTGTTTTATTTGCGGAGCAACTCCTTAAAATCATGCAAAAAATGTCAGATCTTATTCAAAGGTGATTCATCGGAGATGTAATTTTCTTTTCCCTCACAGTATCCGTTAATTCTGCTTTTCTGGGGCTTTTCTTTTTTTGTCTTTGCCCAATACAAATACAATGTTCTAACAATTATGTGTACTCCATTTAGTTCTCTTAAAATTGGATGGTAAAATTGTATTGTAAATAGGGTACTGGATTGTAGTCTTCATTTATGTTTAATATGTTCTGTTACTTGTAAGATTTGGTTAAAATTGTACAGTTACTAAAATGATGAAATAAAAAGCTAATGTTTTTTTTCCTCTACGTGGATTTCTTCTTGTCTGTTTCAATTAAAGGGCAGGTTTACTGATGGTAAATGTCGTAGACTTACTTACACGTCATGTCTGCCAGGGGATGACATAGTTTTTCATATGTCCGAGGGCAGACGGATTCTTTAGAAAAGATACTATAAACAAAGATTCGAATTTGGCGCAACCTCAGAATTTAAGTGATATTCAGTGTGTGAAAACAATAGTACCTGCGCCAACATAAAATATCAATGTAATAAAATATATATGCCGTCAAAAAACCTCTTTTACTCATTCAGTGTCTACATATGTAGCAATACTCACCGTACCTAGTGACGTCACCACACGGAGCTCATCAGAACTTTGTATGGAGTATTAGCCGCCGGCCGGGGCTTTACCCCACGTGCAAGAGCGATCTCCAAGCTTTGAATACTTACAGTGGATTACCTTTGAAAACGACATTTAGAGAAACTTTCCCGTGGACTTATCAGAACGCAACATTCCGGGACTCAGGAGGACCTGCTTCACACCAAAAAAGCCAGTCCGTTACCATCTCCCTCCAGGTATCCACATACTAACACACTGCCTGCATACCTCCACACCCAGTACGATATATAGCTTGTATGTTCATCCACCTTGGATTTACAAATTGAGTATTGTTACATATGTAGACACTGAATGTGTAAAAGAGGTTTTTTGTCGCCATATATATTTTATTATATTGATATTTGATGTTGGCGCAGGTACTATTGTTTTTATTTTTCTTAGTAAAATTAGGCGCTCCAGCCAACGTCACCATTGCATTGCTACGTGTTCATTGGTACCTGGTTCTGCCCACGGATCGTGACGTCTGTGGAATGGCGAGCGGGAGCAGGTACAGAATACAAGACTGGAGATATCATACCTTTGTCTGAAATGGGGCTTAGGGCTGCGGTTGCAAACTTTGCTGCACCCCGGTGGGACATAGAATGAGAGAAGGTGGTGGGAATTTAGCAGGAGATGTTATTAGTCGCCCCCCCCCCCCAAATACTTCCCCCTAACATACATATTTCTAAAGTGGCACAGAAGGAGCATCTGGAAACGTAAACCAAAGGTATAGATAGCACGTGTGCGCATTTCCCAACATAACCTGGCAGTTTGTTCGGGAAGGTAAATCGAGGTTACAGATTCCACTGAAAAGGAAGGTTGGGAAATCATGATAAATATAAGTTCAAAAACTAAGGAGTCATTCAGACGGGCATATCCACAAAAAATGCAGATGTGTGAAGTCCATGATCAGATTGTATTGTATTCTCATCTGTTTTTTCACATCTGGGTGTCTTCCATTTTTTTTTTTTTTTTTATACTTCCTTCTTAAAAAAAAGTTTAAAAGGGTGGGTTTCTAATCTACCTTCTGCACTGCCCGTTTGGCTGCCGTGCAGTATAATGTCATCCAGGTACCATCCATTTTTTCTGCAGATCCACTTACTTTTATAAAAAGTCGTGAGAAAAAAAAGTGAATGCCGCAATTTTTTTTCAAAAGGTCTGCACATCTGAGAAAAAATAAAAACGGACATGTGAACAGATGCACAGAAATCAATGGGTGAGTATGCAACCTGCAAAAAAATTGGATAGCTTAGTGACTTCAAAAAATGCCAATCTGAATGAAGCCTAAATAAACTTTATTTGCCGAAACTGAAATAACTTTGGCTTTAACAAACTCTTGAAATATCAAGCGGACATTTCTGACCTTTGCAATGTAACATCGGTTTAATCACCTAAAAGAGGTCTGCAGTAGTCGGTGACGTACCTCCTTTCTCATCATTGGTCGAAAATATAGCAGAAGAGAAGCCTCGACCAATGGTGATGCAGTGAGTGTCTCCGATTAGGCAGTGCACATAAACCATTCTCGGATCACAGCTCCAAAGCGACCGGACACCTTGTAAATGACTTGAGACTGAACACTGTGGTTTATTGGGCTTTTATGATGAACTGGATGACTTGTCGGTGCCGGGTCCCTTGTCACACCCAGGTAGCAGTATGAGGCCCACTGTGATGTTCTGTTGTGATCCAGCCTCTATCGCAGCCTTTATGACCTCCCTGCAGACATAAGCTGCTGCCATATTATACCACTTTCTTGTATCATCTGATATTGCATGAGTAGCACAAAGATGTTCAGAAGACTCGTTCAGTGTACACCTTGTGTCTTCTTCAGTTCTAGTGTCGCTTGGATTTATATCATGTGAAGACAATAAGAAAGAGCTTAGCAGATTTTGCGCCATTCCTACAACTTCCCTGGTACGTAAGACTTCCCACAAGCCACTGGAGGCAAGAATAACGAATTGGCTTGTGTTATAGATTGGGACAGATATGGTATAGGGTGCAGGGATGACGGAGTCCTTAAGTTTGGAATCACCATGGAAACCAAGTCCCCTTGAAATTCTGCTAAATCCTTCAATTAATCCAGAGCTTTCATTAGAACTAATGGACCCTCCAGATTCCAGGACTCGTGTCCTTTCTTGGTTATTAGCTGCACTGTGATCTCTAGTCAGACGGTAACCCTTCCCGTTTTTGCATAACACCGCCTTAATGTCTCCTTAAACAAAAGAAGAAATAAGTTACAGAATACTCAATATCCTTGATGAATGAAGTTATTACTTCTCTATGGGCTATTTATATACGTAACTTTAAATGTTAATATTAAAGTTTGTCTGAGTTTTTTAATAAAATCTAGAGGTGGCCTGGGGGGAGAGGGGCTGTAAAAAAATAATAAACAGGGGCAGGCATGCCCCTGATACAGCATTGGGTTCAATGTGTAACACCTGGAGTGAGTAAGTACAAGTTTATTGGGTTTTTTTTTTTAATATAACAGATTCCCCCCTTTCCCAAACCCCAGGCCACTTCTAGATTTTTATAATAAACTCAGACAACACCTTTAAAGGAAATTTACCATTTGCTTTTATGCATTGTGAACCGAACCTACCTTGAGAATGCTGTAGTGACACTGATGCAGAAACATATCTTGTTTAATCCCTGAACTGAATGGTTTTGCTGAAAAAACAAGGCAGTAAATATTGAGGTCTCTTCAAGCTCTTCTTGGAGGGGAAGGCATTGGATCCCTGGCAATTTTATACGGATTAACTATTCTAAAACTCAAAAGAAAACCTTGAATACACTTTAATGGTATTCAAGGTCTTGTCATATCTTTGGCTGTCCGCCGGGGACTTATTTCAGTACCTGTATGTTTGTATTTTATGGTACAAAAATATTGTAATACTGGTAGTTTTTGTATACGGGTGAACATAAAGGACATCTACCACTAACATGAAGGATTGTAAACCAAGCACACTGACATATTGGTGTTTGCTGCTCTGGCAGGATCTGATCTTGAGCCCCTTCACTACCGCTTCACGTAAATTTACGGCAGCTTTTACTGTGACAGATTGCAGATAGTACGCAAATTTACATGACAGTAACCAACTTCAAACAACTGCGTCCTCCTGAACCCTGGCATCTAGCAGCACAATTCTGGTGTCAAATTAAACAAGAGAATCTCCCCTTTAATATGATCCACAAGAGCCAGAGATATCCACCCTAAAAGTTTCACTAAAAAAGTTTATTATATACAGCTTTTTATTGCTGTTTTTAAGTTTGAGTGGATCTGGTTCTGTTGAGCATCCATACACAATCCATATATCATATGAAAGTGGAAACTCTCCTGTTTAATATGACCCCAGAATGTTTCTAGATGCAAGGGTTCAGGAGATATAGGCGTTTGAAATGTGCCCCCCTCCAGACGGCTCTGCAGAAGGCAGAACATAGGAGAAACTGTGGGAAAGTCTTTCACTTTTCATTATTGCAGAAGTACATGCACCCTCTGCATCTCTAGCTGAACCTGGGAAAGGGTGATGGAATGATGATGTACATATTTATAACACAGTTTGGTAAAAGTGACTACTTTTAAAAAAACACTTTAATTGGAAAGATGACAAAAAAATTTTTTTTAAATTTGCAGTCAATTATCAGCAAACTTTAAATATGTAATTATTAAAACTATTGTATCAACATAAAGTCTCACTTGTCTTGAAAAAAGTTAAACAAAGTTAAATAAAAAGAACAGCAGATCCAATGAGGGGGACACATCAGTGTGTTTGGTTTACAATCCTTCATCCTGGTGGTAGATCTCCCTTGACCTATTTTTCTGCACATTAAACACATCACATGTCTTCAATATAAAAGTCTTTCCTGAGAATAGAATTTGTGCTTTTTGAGCTCCAGTGAAACATCTCTTCTTTTTTGCACAAGAAAATGCTTCACGGTGAAAACTGTGTTAATGGAATAATATTCTATATGTCAGCATATTATTTGTGCTCTCCGCCTGAGACTACATTAGTCTGTATTCCATTTTCTCTCCATCTCCTTCCATATTATGTGCAGTCCAGTAAAATTACCTGCTCAGACTTCATTGTTGCAGTGTGGGTTGTCTGACCCAATTTCTAAAATGTTTTCTCCGCAGACTTCCCCAGAGGCATATAGTCTATTAATTACCCAATTAGAAATATTTGTTCGGCTTGCTGATGGACAAGTAAATATGATCTTGCCATTTCGCATTCTTTCACTTATCTTGCTTTAACACACGCAAAATTTATAGGATCACGTTTAGGAGAAAATCTGAATTATTGGTTTCTTAATATCTCCTGATGATTGGATGGTTCCGGGGGTTTTGGCCATATTAATAAATGGTATCAAATAATGTAAATGTCTGTTTTCTGTAGGGTAGTACGGCCAGCTACATATTACAGGGAAGCAGAGAGCTACTCTTGTAGTTACTGTACTGACTGCACTCTGCTCGTCCTGCTGTGACCTCTGGGAGCTTTCCTTGGGTATGTATTGAACATATCAAAAAATAAGATGTGAATGTAACAAAGTATGTGCTGAACGTAGCCATAGACAAATACTGTGCATACAGAAGCATCCTTTTTACCTCTGTACAGTAAACGTTGCACCAGATGAAAACAAAGCAGTCTGCGTCCTGCTGCAGAGCAACGTAAACGCTCAGTGGAGACCATAATAGCCTATGGGGGACGGATGCAATTATATTGCATCCATGTCCGGATTTTGCTGATTGAACGTTCTGGTCATTCCTCAGCGATGTCACTGCCCATATAAGTACATTAACATAACTGGGGTAACACCCTGCACATCGGCAACAGCCAATCGCTGCTGATGCTGCTTTCAGGGGGAGTAGTGGAAAAGGAGGTCACTCACTAGACAGTGAGGACAGGGGTGTACCAAGCCTGTCTGCTGCCTGGGCGAGCCATAGAGAGACGCCCCCCCCCTGCCAATATATATGTGATATATCAGGGAGTGTCAGGACCAGATCCATCATATTGGTTTGGTGTAAAAATAAAGCAATGCAAAATGCATACAGCGTGTATAAAATGCATATAGCGTACCGCCATGTAGTATAAAATGCATACCGCGTACCGCCATATAGTATAAAATGCATACAGCGTACCGCCATGTGGTATAAAATGCATACAGCTTATCACCATGTGGTATAAAATGCATACAGCTTATCACCATGTGGTATAAAATGCATACAGCGTATCGCCATGTACTATAAAATGCATACAGCGTACCGTCATGTACTATAAAATGCATACAGCATACCGCCATGTAGTATAAAATACATACAGCATATCGCCATGTAGTATAAAATGCATCCAGAGTACAGCCATGTAGTATAAAATGCATCCAGCGTACAGCCATGTAGTATAAAATGCATACAGCATACCGCCATGTAGTATAAAATGCATACAGCGTATCACCATGTAGTATAAAATGCATACAGCCTCCCCCCATGTGGTATAAAATGCATACAGCTTATCACCATGTGGTATAAAATGCATACAGCGTGCCGCCATGTAGTATAAAATGCATCCAGCGTGCCACCAAGTAGTATAAAATAGATACAGTGTACCACCAAGTAGTATAAAATGCATACAGAATACCACCATGTAGTACAAATGCTGCATATACATACAGCATATATACACATAAACAAACAGTAGATACAGCATATACACACACAAACATATATACACATATACATATATACACACACATATATATACACACACACACATATAACATATATACACACATATTACATATATATATATATATATATATATATATATATATATATATACACACACACACACATATTACATACGTATTGTGAGAAAGTGAGAGGTGTCATTTGGGAAAACCTGCGTGTGTCACTGCTTCCTGCACTGCTACCTGTCAACTACCAGAGCAATTCCCCACATATGGTGGATTGGAGCGGGCAAAGTGCAGTGAAGTATACACTAGTGCATGTCCTGGAAGTTGACAGCACTGAAGCTGCAAGCCACAGCCATGGAGGAGTTAATCAAGCAGCTTGTCCAGTCCAACGTGCAGCAGCAAGAGACAAACAGATTGCTGCTCCAGCAGATAACAGCCCTGACCGCTGCTCAGCAAAGGACTGTCCCAGCAATGACGGTGAAGGACGCCAGGAAAGAGGTCCGCAAAGCTATGACCAAGATGACCGCCGAGGATGATGTGGAGGCCTATCTGACAGGCTTTGAGAGGGTGGCCACCCGAGAGAGGTTGCCACAGCAACACTGGGCAGAGGTGTTGGCCCCCTTCCTCGTCGCTGATCCCCAGCAGGCATACTACGACCTGAGCGAGGAGTATGCCCGGGACTACTCCAAGGTAAAGGCAGAGATCTTGGCCCGACTAGGAGTGGATCAGCATCTACGCGCTCAAAGAGTGAATAGCTGGAGATACCAGGAGGTGCTACCACCGAGGGGGCAGATGCACCAACTTGTTCACTTGGTCCGCAAGTGGCTTCAGCCGGAGACATCAACCCCAGCCCAGATGGTCGAGAAAGTTGTTTTGGACCGTTTCCTGAGGGCCTTGCCGGGTGAGATCCAACAATGGGTGGGACACGGGGACCCGTCTGATGCCGATGCGCTGGTGGGGTTGGTGGAGAGGTTTTGTGCCACTCAGGCCCTAACAAAGAAAGCCCCTTATACCAAGACAGGCCTTAAGGCACGGAAGGTCTTGTGACCCACAAATTCCCGGGGCAGGACAACGCCCAATGTCCGGGAAGTACCCCAGGGGAGGAGGAGGGGGGAGGCTCCCACCTGTTGGACCTGCCATGAGCCAGGTCATATTGCAGCCCATTGCCCCAATTCCTCAGAGCCCATGGACTGCAGTTCCGCCAGAAGGGTTTCTCTCTATGCTGCCCCTGTCTACACAGCTACTAGCCCCGACTCTGCTGATGAGCGCCACCTGTGCCGGGTGACTGTGGCAGGGCATCCAGCGTTGGCCCTGCTGGACTCAGGCAGTCGGGTGACCTTGATTAATGGGTCCCTCACAGACCCCAAGGCGGTCACAGGGCGCACAATTGGAGTCCTGTGCATCCATGGGGACGTAAAGGACTACCCCACCACAGTTATTAACTTCCAGACCTCTTGTGGAGAGACACTACATGAGGCAGCGGTTGTCAAGAACTTGCCCCATGACCTTATCTTGGGACGGGACTTCCCCATGTTCTGGACTCTATGGCGGGGAAACCAAGAGTTGGGGGGCTGTTCTCCTGTGTTGTCTGGTCAGATCTCCGAAGCCGAGCCTGATGACCCAGACTCTGGAGTTCCTGCCGTAGGGGTGACCGCCACAGAAGATGGAAGTGTAATGTTTCCCCTAGATGTTATGGCAGGCGAAACTGAGGAGGTAGTGACAGGACCGCAGTTGTCTGATTTGGAGGTATCCCGTGACAACTTTGGTACTGCCCAACTCCAGGACCCCACTCTGGTCCGCGCCAGAGAAAATGTGGTAGAGATTAATGGCGTACCTCAGCACCCAGGTGCGGATAAGTTGTTCCCTCGTGTGGTGGTAAATCAGGAGTTATTGTACCGCATTGATAAGGTCCACGGTGAAACCCGGGAGCAGTTAATGGTGCCTCAGCCATATCGTCAGATGGTGTTAGACCTTGCACATAAGCATGTGATGGGAGGGCACCTAGGTACCACAAAAACTCTGGAACGCATCTTGCAGCGTTTTTACTGGCCAGGAGTATATGATAGGGTAAAAAGGTATTGTGAAACTTGCCCTGATTGTTAATTGCATGCTCCCATGGTACACTTTCGAAGTCCGTTGGTACCTCTGCCCATTATTGAGGTACCCTTTGAAAGGGTCGCCATGGATTTGGTCGGTCCTTTAGTTAAATCTGCTCGGGGGCATCAGCATATCCTGGTAGTCATGGACTATGCTACCCGATATCCTGAGGCCATCCCACTGCGGCACACCTCTGCGAAACTAATTGCTAAAGAGTTGTTTGCCATGTTCTGCCGGGTGGGACTTCCCAAGGAGATCCTCACAGATCAGGGGACTCCTTTTATGTCAAAAGTCACCAAGGAGCTATGTCGGCTCTTTAATATTAAACAGTTACGCACCTCTGTGTACCATCCTCAGACGGATGGATTGGTAGAACGGTTCAACAAAACTTTAAAGAGTATGCTAAAAAAGGTGGTAAACAAGGATGGGAAGGACTGGGATGTACTATTGCCATATTTAATGTTCGCCATCCGAGAGGTCCCACAAGCCTCTACTGGGTTCTCACCGTTTGAGTTAGTGTATGGCAGACATCCCAGGGGTCTCCTGGACATAGCCAAGGAGACAAGGGAACAAGAGCCCACCCCCCACAAAAGTGTAATAGACCATATCGCAGATATGCAGGACAGGGTGGCAGCCGTCATGCCCATTGTCAAAGAGCATATGGAGGAGGCACAAAGAACTCAAAGCCGGGTTTATAACAGGTCAGCAAAAGTAAGGAGCTTTAGTCCCGGTGATCGTGTGTTGGTGCTAGTCCCCACTGTAGAAAGTAAGTTTCTCGCTAAATGGCAAGGACCGTATGAGGTTATAGAGAAAATAGGAGAGGTGAACTACAGGATACGTCAGCCCGGACGGAGAAAACCCGAGCAGACTTATCATGTAAATCTGTTGAAGGCCTGGAAAGACAGAGAGAGTCTGCATACAGAGATGGTCCTGGCTAGTCCACCTCCTGCGATACCCTCACAGGCTGCAGGTAAGCCTGTGCCGGAGGCAGAAGTGCGAATAGCCGATACCCTTACCAAAGAGCAACAGCGAGAGGCTCGAGAGTTTGTAGCAAGAAATACAGATGTGTTCTCAGAGTTGCCAGGCTACACATCTGTAATTAAACATGACATTGTCACTGAGCCAGGGGTAAAGGTAAGATTAAGGCCGTACCGAGTCCCTGAAGCTCGTAGACAAGCCATATCAGAAGAAGTTCAGAAGATGCTGAAGCTAGGGGTTATTGAGGAGTCCAAAAGTGAGTGGGCCAGTCCAATTGTTCTAATTCCCAAACCGGATGGGACGTTGCGATTTTGCAACGATTTTAGAAAATTGAATGAGGTGTCTAAGTTTGATGCCTATCCCATGCCCCGGGTGGACGAGCTTATTGAGAGACTAGGGGGTGCTCGGTACTTCACCACCCTGGATCTAACTAAAGGATATTGGCAGGTACCCCTGACAGATAGGGCTAAAGAAAAGACAGCCTTTATCACCCCTGAGGGCCTTTTTCACTATGTTGTATTACCGTTTGGGCTTCATGGGGCCCCCGCTACCTTTCAACGGTTAATGGACATAGTGTTAAAGCCACATAGGAGATACGCCTCCGCCTATCTAGATGACATTATCATCTACAGCCAAGACTGGGCGAGTCACTTGGCCAAGGTACAGGCCGTAGTGAACTCTCTAAGGGCAGCGGGCCTGACTGCAAACCCCAAGAAGTGTGCACTGGGAATGCAGGAGACACACTATTTGGGGTATGTGATCGGTCGAGGTATAATTAAACCTCAGATCAACAAGATTGACGCTATACAGGGTTGGCCTCAACCAGTGAGCACAAAGCAAGTCAGGGCATTCCTGGGCATTGTAGGGTACTACAGACGGTTTATACCAAACTTTGCCACCATGTCCGCTCCCCTGACAGACCTGCTGAAGGGTAAAAGGCCTGTCATGGTGCGGTGGAATGAACAAGCAGAAGATGCTTTTCAGGCCTTGAAGTCTGCGTTGTGTGGATCTCCCATCCTCATTGCGCCAAACTTCAAGAAAGAGTTTAATGTGCAGACGGATGCGTCAGAGGTAGGGCTGGGAGCTGTCCTGTCTCAGGAGGTGAATGGAGAAGAACACCCCATTACCTACCTGAGCAGGAAGCTCACGCCAGCAGAGAAAAATTACAGTATCGTAGAGAAGGAATGTCTGGCGATAAAGTGGGCATTGGAGTCCCTACGGTACTACTTGCTGGGACGACAGTTCTGTCTCATAACTGACCACTCTCCTCTCACGTGGATGAGTAGAACTAAGGAGAAGAATGCCAGGGTCACTAGGTGGTTCTTGTCCCTCCAAAATTTCAGCTTTACGGTGGAGCACAGAGCCGGGAAACTACAGGGCAATGCGGATGCCTTGTCCCGAACGCATTGTTTAATGTCAGGAGTTCGCCCCGGTGGGTCTGAACTGAGGGGGAGGGTATGTGAGAAAGTGAGAGGTGTCATTTGGGAAAACCTGCGTGTGTCACTGCTTCCTGCACTGCTACCTGTCAACTACCAGAGCAATTCCCCACAGTATATATATACACACACATATATATATACATATATATATATATACACACATATATATATATATATATACACATATTACACATATATAAACACATGTTACACATATATATACATATTACACATATATATACACATGTTACACATATATATACATATTACACACACATATACATATTACACACACATATATATAAATATATAAATATAAAGTAACCTTACCTGTTCTTGGAAAGTTCGGGGCCTTGTCCTGCAGCGGCGGTGGCGCAGTGCGGGAGCGGGTAGGTCGAGAGCCGGGAGCGGGGAAGGGGGGGGGCGTGAGCGGGGGTTCAGACGGGATGGAGGCGGAGCCGAGAGCCTTGAGGGGGGGAGAGCGGTAACGGAGCCTGGAACTTGAGCGGGGGCAGGGGAAGCAGGGAGCCTGGAGGGGGGAGGGGAGACATGAGCGCAGCAGGGTTGAGAAGGGAATGGAGGGGGAGCCGGGAGCGGAGTTATGGGCGGGACCGAAAGTATACGGGGAGTGGGGGAGTTTGATGCAGGCAGGGGGGCGGAAGCTCGGTGCCGGCGGCGTCGGGGGGCGGGCGCAAGGTGCCGGCAGCGTCGGGGAGCAAGGTGGGCTGCAACGCGGTCCCGTCCGGCGTGCGGCCCGGGAGCTCAGTGCCGGCCGGTGCCGCCCCCTCGTTGAGCAGGAGGCGCGCCGCCTGAGACGAGATGCTCAACTCGCCTCATGGCAGGTGCGCCCCTGAGTGAGGACACATGACTGGTGTCTAAATTGATTATGTGACATTGTAACAAACACACTGCATTTTGGACTGGTTACAACGATGGGTTCATTGGGATAGTGCGTCTGAGAGTAGCTGCATAGATGAAATGCTGTACTCCGAGTAAATAATTCATGGATAGCTAGGATATGGCTATATATGTTGAAGCCTGACTATGATGGTAGATTTTCTTTAAAGGGAATGTTCTAGAATTGCTAATACATTTATTTGGTTTACTGATATATATATATATATGGAAGGCCTATAACAAGTGATCTGTTTACACAAGGCCTATAACTTTGACCTCCATGGTCTTCCATTTCTGTGTATTCACTTGCATACAATCTTTCTATGTAAATGCTGACTTACCTATATTTGCTACATGAAGCACGCCAAGCCTTGTTTTCTCCTTATCTTCTGACCTCTGAGGGTCTGGTATTGTTGACCATCTATGAGACAGGTCACAGCAGAGCACCCACTCCACCTTGACCTCGAGCTCTCCTTCCTTCCTAGCTGCAACAGTCTTTCCATCCGCCAAAAAGCTTTGGCATGGGCCATGTGTATACCTTCTATATCCGGGTCTTTGCCTCTTTTTGTCTTTTCTGTGGAGAAAATGTGCTCCGTTTTCTTGTAATCGTCTTTATAAACGGAGTCAAATGATCTCACAAAAGACTCTTCTTCTTGGTTTAACTTGTAAGATGGATCCAGGGCTGAAATACTGTCCAGCAGTAGAATAGGAAACTCTGCAGCTGCAGTTAAGGCAGCCATATTCCCATGATACCCATCAAAAATACCAACCAAGCACGTGTTCTCCCTGTGCCCATAGTTATCGAGAACTATGAATGAGTCCTCCATGCAACTTTGCCAGGAAGTATTTTTATCGCAACAGACGACTATGGATTTCACTAGACCACTATTTCCGTCTATGCCATAAACGTGGCAGGTAGTCTCAAAGGGGGCGTGTATTTTGCTAGTATATGGTGCCATAGAAAGCATCTTTCCTTTCAATGTTTCATAGGATGCATTAATCTTCTGGTATTCTCTATATTTGTATTCTGAAGAGCTTTCAATCTGAGCGATCATGTTCTCCTTTTGGACTGTGAGGATATGAAGATTTGCCGTCTCGTCCTCTGGCTTACAGCCCAGTATTTTCTTAGCTTTGTGGCATTGTTTGTGGCTTATAAGGGAACACAGATTAACTCTTTCCTGGCATACAGAACAAGGAAGCCAGGTTTCATTCATTTCAGATATTTGCTCCTTCTTAGCATCTGGAGTGCGGAAATCCACATTTGAGGTCTCTATGATGGTTGGTAGTAAATTACTCATCCTGGAAGAAAAAATTGCATCAAGTCGGTGAATGGTAACAGAAATATAAGTGAAAAACACTAAAAGATTTTTTTGTGGTGCCAGGAGTTTTTCTCCTGATTTTGGATGTTTTTGAGCTGCTGTTTCCAACAATACCTCCCATTTGTCTCTAACAGCTCTAGTTTATTAGCAATTAAAAAATAAATACAATGGCTGTCCAAACTCCCTACCCTCAATAGCGATTTCCACTGTGTCACCTTAACAACGACAACAGGTCATTGAGAAGAGTGCTGAAGCGAAGAGGAGCACAGGTAGGGGAGTATTCTTTTTTTTTATTTTTGCTGTGGCTACCCATCTACTGGAGAACATTTGCTGTGGCTACCTATCTACTGGGGAGCGCGTGCGCTGGTTAACTTTCTACTGGGGGACATGTGCTGTGGCTACCTATCTCCTGGAGGGCATATGCTGTGGCTACTTATCTACTGGGGCAAGTGCTGTGGCTACCTATCTACTGGATGCATGTGCAGTGGCTACATATCTACTGAGGGACATGTTCTGTGACTACTTATCTACTGGGGGGCATATGCTGTGGCTACCTATCTACTGAAGGGCATGTGGACTCGTGGCTACTTATCTTCTGGGGGGCATGTGTTGTGGTGGCTACCAATCTACTGCGGAGCATGTCCTGAACTGGCTACCTATCTACTGGTGGGCATGTTCTACACTGGCTACCTATCTACTGGGGGGGGGGGCATGTGCTGCGGTGGCTACCTAACTATACCTATACTGTATATGCAGTGTTAATGCATTTCATGCTTTATGTTATATAAACACACACTTAATTAATGAATTAGGGGGTGCAGTATATATTATAAATTGGGGGTGCTTTATTTGCGATAATTAATTCCACGAAACTTTGTATAGGTTGAGAAAGAATTTATGAAGCACTTATATATGATGTGGCATAATAGTATAAGATGGGAACTAAATTGTGGGGGGGCCAAAAATCTTGTCAGTCAGGGACTCCAAAATTCCTAGTGATGACCCTGCCTATATTATTCTTGCCCTGTTAAAGCTTTTCAGCAGCCAAAGGTCATAGGATGTCCCCTGTCCTGCTGCTTTCTGCCAAATGACAGGGATGCGCAGTCATTACTGTCTACACGCATCCATAATAACTGTTCCCATATTAAAGTTTGGAGGGGACGTGTATATAGTAATGACTCCATCCACTGGAAGCCAGTAGGACATGGGATATCGCAGTAAGTGCCAAGTCAAGCTGATTTAGGTGAAAACATTGGTAGAGAGATTGAGTGTTCAGATCACCACCTGGTGCATGGATGATTATCCCAAAGCCAGAGCTTTCATCCACAAGAAGAAAAGTTTCATGCAGTAATAAAGCGTAATCCTTTATTGATGATGCATAAAACAAGTGCAATCACAGAAGGAACAGGGAAAAATAAAGCAAATGGTTTAGGTCTAAACACTTTGTTTTTTTCCCCTGTTCCTGCTGTGATTGGACATGTTTGACGCATCAACAATAAAGGATTAAGATTTTAATACTAAATCATTATAGAGCTGCATTACATTTTCTTCTAGTGGATTAAGTATGATATACACTCACCGGCCACTTTATTAGGTACACCATGCTAGTAACGGGTTGGACCCCCTTTTGCCTTCAGAACTGCCTCAATTCTTCGTGGCATAGATTCAAGAAGGTGCTGGAAGCATTCCTCAGAGATTTTGGTCCATATTGACATGATGGCATCACACAATTGCCGCAGATTTGTCGGCTGCACATCCATAATGTGAATCTCCCGTTCCACCACATCCCAAAGATGCTCTATTGGATTGAGATCTGGTGACTGTGGAGGCCATTTGAGTACAGTGAACTCATTGTCATGTTCAAGAAACCAGTCTGAGATGATTCCAGCTTTATGACATGGCGCATTATCCTGCTGAAAGTAGCCATCAGATGTTGGGTACATTGTGGTCATAAAGGGATGGACATGGTCAGCAACAATACTCAGGTAGGCTGTGGCGTTGCAACGATGCTCAATTGGTACCAAGGGGCCCAAAGAGTGCCAAGAAAATATTCCCCACACCATGACACGACCACCACCAGCCTGAACCGTTGATACAAGGCAGGATGGATCCATGCTTTCAAGTTGTTGACGCCAAATTCTGACCCTACCATCCGAATGTCGCAGCAGAAATCGAGACTCATCAGCCCAGGCAACGTTTTTCCAATCTTCTACTGTCCAATTTTGATGAGCTGGTGCAAATTGTAGCCTCAGTTTCCTGTTCTTAGCTGAAAGGAGTGGCACCCGGTGTGGTCTTCTGCTGCTGTAGCCCATCTGCCTCAAAGTTCGACATACTGTGCGTTCAGAGATGCTCTTCTGCCTACCTTGGTTGTAACGGGTGGCGATTTGAGTCACTGTTGCCTTTCTATCAGCTCGAACCAGTGTGCCCATTCTCCTCTGACCTCTGGCATCAACAAGGCATTTCCGCCCACAGAACTGCCGCTCACTGGATGTTTTTTCTTTTTCGACCCATTCTCTGTAAACCCTAGAGATGGTTGTGCTTGAAAATCCCAGTAGATCAGCAGTTTCTGAAATACTCAGACCAGACCTTCTGGCACCAACAACCATGCCACGTTCAAAGGCACTCAAATCCCCTTTCTTCCCCATACTGATGCTCGGTTTGAACTGCAGGAGATTGTCTTGACCATGTCTACATGCCTAAATGCACTGAGTTGCCGCCATGTGATTGGCTGATTAGAAATTAAGTGTTAACGAGCAGTTGGACAGGTGTACCTAATAAAGTGGCCGGTGAGTGTAGGTGTACTCCACAGACAGCTGAGAGATAAGGCAACCCCAGGAAATATCTGATGACTTAACTAGATAGTATAATCTCCTAATAGAGCTGAATCATGAATGGAAGTTACCTCTAAATATGGACAGAGTAAATAATTAGCCTCCTTATCTGTCTGAAGTGGGGAGACCTTTGAAGGCTTTAAGATACACTGCTCAGTGCAGGAGAAAGAGCAGAAAAAGGTACAGAGAGGCTGATTTACCTAAAGGGAACCTGAGACCTCTAATAGACCCCAAAACCACAAAGAGTATTTTTTTTTTATAGCAGGCGGCATTGCAGCAGCCCTCTAAAATGACTTTTATTACTCATATCTCCTCCATAAGAAACAAACATAGTAGGGTGTGTTCTACTTTTTAACAAAGGTTGGACGATCCATTCAAGTTTAACATTTAGTTTACAAAGCTTAATAAAGAAAATGCATGCTATCCAGTAACACAAAGCCGATTACACACTTTTCCCAATGCATCATTTATATCGACATGTCAAACTTCTAAATATTTCATGATAAGGCAGAAGATTTATGATCATTCAAACCAACATATTCCTCTACTAGATTTATGTGGCTTTAAATGCAAACTCACCTGGTGTAAGTGAAAGCTACTCCATTGATAATGTAGATGGCTGAGATAAGTTTCCAGCCTGGATGTATGTACCATACGTGTTTACATGTTTCCAGGGTTACAGTAACCCTAGATACATTTCTAACAGTAACACCTGCTGCCTGGGTATTAGCTATTATTTACACTGTGAGATTTACAATCATCGTTACAGAGTCACATATCACAAGGCTTCTTTCCATAAAAAGTTATATTTTACTGGGTGATGAATTCAACATTTTTCTATCAATCAAAATTAAAATATGGAGAAAGTGCAAAACAACATAATCTGCTAAAATGGACCCACAATTACATTAGTCACAGGAGAGGTGATACGTTTCTGTTGGGACCTGATCCGTGTCTGTTTGACCACTAATCCTTGGTACTGCAATTAGTGGATGAAGGTAACTGGGAACTGTGCTATTCCCAATTTAAGCACCCCGGACCAGAAGAGAACAGTAGCATTTTATGTATACGCTATAGAGAGTATCTTTAGGCATATACTGACTGGTTGGGGTGTCCTAGCATCCTGCTCCCTTCTGCTAAACAACTTATACAGTGGGTACAGAAAATCTTCAGAACCCTTTAGAATCTTCACTCTTTGTTTCATAGTAGCCAGTTGGTAAGATCAAAAAAGTTATTTTTTTGCTCAGTAATGTAATGTAGATGAAAATGTGGATATTTTTGAAAATTTTTTAAACAAGAAAAACTGAAATATCACACGGTCATAAGTATTCAGCTGTGACACTCATATTTAACTCACATACTGTCCATTTACTCCTGATCCTCCTTGAGATGGTTCTACTAATTCATTGCAGTCCAACTGCTTTTACTTAAACCAATTGGACTTGATTAGGAAAGGCACAGACTTTTCTATATAAGACCTCACGGTTCACAATGCATGTCAGAGCACACAGGAATCATAAGGTCTGAGGAACTGCCCAGAGAGCTCAGAGACAGAATTATGGCAATGCACTTCAGGATTTAAAGGACCAGCATTCTCCTGATTGGTGCTGGTCAACCCAGATCTGCTATATAACCGGGTGGCTGACCATGTGAAATTTCAGTTTTTCTTGTTTAATAAATTAGCAAAAATCTCTACAGTTCTGCATTTTCTCTGTCAAGATTGGGTGCAGAGTGTACATTAAAGGGCATCTACCACCAGGATGAAGGACTGTATGCAAATGTAGCTGAGGGGCTCCAAGTTCCATAGGTGTTAATGGAGCCTGGAGCCCCTCAGGCTCATTGGCATACAGTCTTTCATCCTGGTGGTAGATGTCCTTTAATGAGCAAAAAAAATGTTTTTTTTATGTTACCAAGTGGCTCCAATGAAACAAATGTAAAGGGGTCTGAATACTTTCCGTACCTAATGTATGCTCACCAGAGGCTATTTGGGGGACGGATGCAACATTATTGCAACCATCCCTGGCCTATGCCGAGTGTATGCTCTGGAGGAACTTCAATGATGTAGAAGTCCATAAAAGGACAGTTACATTACTAAGGACACAACCTAAACATCAGAACCATCAGGGGGAGGAGAGGAACAGGATGACATATCCTATTGTGTGTCCTAGCCTTCCGTTGTAAGGACAGATAAGGACACAACCAAATGTATCCTTAAAATGCAGTTCTCACCCGCCCCCTGCTCCCTCAGCACTTCCACTTCTCTACTGTATGCTCCTGCCCTAAGATTATAGCAGACAGAGGGAGTGTGAGACATTGTAATAGCCTGTGATGACGAAGCTCAGAGGGCCCTGGTAGAGCACTTCTGACTCATTAGCATAATTTGAAAGGTTGATTTTAGAAGGAATGAGGCCATGGATAAAAAATATAAGATTACCAAAGTCACGGTGCCTGAATCTATAAGAAAGTGTCCCAGGTTTATCCATGCTTGATTTAGTAGATTTCCTTTCAGGATATAGGGCAGTGATATTGATGTGTACTCTTAGCGTGTATTTAGGGCCGGCGGAATGGCCTGGCAAAGCAGGCAATTGTCCAGAGCCCCCACCATTGCCCGCGCATGTGAGTGACTTGGGCAGCTGCCCGAATCACCCACCCGGAGTACGTTCCTGAGATACACATATCAATAGACCCCGCGTTAAGACACAGGTTCCATTAATATGCAGAGCAGGCAGACAAGACGCGTCTGTCTGTCCTGCTCTGTACAGTATGGAGGACACATATGATGTCATCACCCACCGCCTGCATACTTCTGTAGAGCTGCGACCTGGCAGAAGAGAGACTTAGAGAGGGGTTTTATGGTGTTAATCCTTATTATTAATGTTAAAACATAAAACATGTTGCTACTTATATAAATAACGTACACAATTGTTTTTGGTGATTTGCTTTCCCTTGCGTTTTCGCACTTGGTTTCAAAACACAATGCATATATAATAATAACCATTAGGGGTTCCTGTATGTAAACCCTGTATTATCCTGTATCAGATAGTGGTATCTGCAATGACACATCAGCACTGGGAGAAGTTGTAATGAAATGATCTTCTTGATGGAGCAGTCCATATTCTGTAAGGTACCGGATTCCAATAATGGGGCAGATTTATCAAGCTGTCTAAAAGTTAGAATATTACAGCTCAGCTTTAATTTTACCAGTGCTCATGAATATTTTAAAGCTGAGCTGTGATTGGTTTCCATGGACAGCTAAGAATATTCTGACTTCTACGCAGCTTGATAAATCTGCCCCAATGTCTGTGTCACTGACTGATACTAGTGTATGAGGCAGCGTCAGCCCATGTACTGTCAGTTTTTAGTAAAGGTGACATCTTTTTCTGGACAGGAGCTTTTTAAAGGTTTGTCTGTGAATTCGTATAGCAGGGAATCAGGGGTGGGGACTGTATATCTATCTGACTGTCTATCTTATATCTACAATGTATCTCACATCAATCTATTAATCTAGAAAACATAGCAGCGCTCCAGTCCAGGTATCAGGTGAAATATTTATTCCGAGCTGTAATGTAATGAGTAGCCCTTTTCATGCTTGAAATGTTGCAGCTTATTTCACTTCATACCTGGACGACTCATAAAGTAGTTTTATTTTGGGCCCTCACTTTTAATTTTGCGCAGGGCCCCACCCAGCCCTGGGTGTATTCACATGTGCATTTATTTTTTCTCAGTATGTTATCTGTCATTTTCAAGGGCATCATTCATTTTAGTCTGTACATTTTGTGCCAATATTAAGGCTTATTTACTAAGGGTCCCGTGGTCGCATTTCCGTAGAATTTTCATTTTTTTCGGCAATCACGCCGGCAGGACAGGGATTTTTGTGTTGCATGCAACCGGATTTTGGCGCATCGGCGCCGGCTTTCATGCGACACAAATGGGGGACGGGCTTCGGGCGATCTAACTGATTCGGACAAACCGCAAGATTTAACTTTAAATTTGTGTCATAAGATCAAGCACTTACATGCATCAGGAAGAAGAAGATGAACTCCGGCGGACCTGAGTGGGGAAGCGACACATGCAGGATATTGGGCGCACGATCTTCTTGAATTGCGGCAGATGTGCATTGCGGTCGGACAATGCACTTTTGGGGATCACGCAGGACAGGTAAGTAAATGTGCCCCATTGTATTCATATTCGATTTTTTTCATGCCTGTAAACATAGATTGATCTTTTACATTAATTAGACAGAAAACACCTCGTTTCCCAGTGTCATTAGTGCCAAAAACCGAACACAAATGTCATTATTGTGATTTTTCTGCGGATCCATAGACTTCTATTGTCGTCCGTGATCCACTAATGTGAAAAAAATTAGTGTAAGCTATAAAAGGTTTTCCAAGAATGATGACACGAAAAAATGAAATGTAAAGAAGCTGATATAAAAATTGGGTCAGTAGTCTACTTGAAAATCATGGATAGCACATTCAGAAAATAAACTATGTATGAATAAGCCCTATTTTCACAGCCCATTTGCCTCAGTCCGGCAACACATAGGTGAGCCCGGTACTATGACGTTACAACATGCACACACATTTATGCCAGTGCCACACAACATGGTCAGTCCATGAATCATGGAGGGTTAAGGACCGACCACAGTACAGAGACTTCTAGCATCATAGTGATAAATGATACAAGGAGTCCCTTCTTCCCTGCTGTAATTATGATGACAGTTTGGTGCTGCTGTGAAAGTAGGGACTCCTTGTATCCTATATCAATACGATGCTAGGAGTCCTGCTCTCTGCACTGTAGTCAGTCCTTGAAAATCGGCATTTTACAAAGTCCTAAACATGATTTAGGACCAACCACGGTGGTATGTGAAGAGAGAAGTCTATAGGAAAACACCTACAGCACCTATACCTAAAAATGGACCTGATCCAAAAAAAAAAACAGTAATACTAAAGAAAATAATGGAAGCGTATTTTTTTTTCACTTCTGGTACATTTTTGGGTCACTTGGATTTTTATACATTTTGCTTTAAGCTTCTCTTTGTATAATGTGAATAACTTGTAAGAACATTAACATTTTAGTCATTTTTCTAGTAATCCAAATATTTTTTTTTACTCTTTTAAGACCCTTCTTTGGACATTCCCTTATATTTCCACCTCTCTCATGTAGTCTTTCTTGTATATGATAAACTAGTTTCTATCTATGTAAGTTGTTTCAAGCTGCTCTCCGCCGGCAATAGCGCCCCCTACTTCATCATTATCGGTAAGTGCGGGTGTAATAGTGTGACTGCGGGGCCGGCCACTTTCCGGTCACTGTTGTCGGGTCGGCTCCTCCAGGCTCTGACCATCCGGCAGTCTTTCCGCAGCAGACGCGACCTGCCGGCAGCCATGGAAGTGGCCAGCAGCGGTGAGGAGGGAGGACTGGGAAGAAGCAGGAGGAGGAGGAGAGAGCAGGGAGGCGGTGATGTGCTCCAGCTGCCTCCCTGCTGGGGGATCGGCTGCAGATCTCGTCACCTCGCCCAGGGATCCGTGCACCGGAGCAGGGCAGGGGGCAGTCTTCTCCCCGGGCAGGCTCCAGGGCTCCTGCAATGTCCGAGGCGGCTGCAGACGGAGGCTCGGTGGTGGCGGTGGCGGGCGCTGCGGCACCTCAAGGATCTCCGGCCGTGGTGGCAGCGCCAGCAGCGGCGGCAGCCGGAGGAGCAGCCCGGGGAGCGGAGAGTCCGGCAGGGGGAGGCGCTGGAGCCGCACCGATCAGGATCGCTGCCAAGAAGGGGCAGCTCCGCTCTGCTCCCCGGGCCAAGAAACTGGAGAAACTCGGAGTGTACTCTGCCTGTAAGGTAACGTGTGTGACAGTGACAACACTGAGGAGGAGTGTGTGACAGTGACAACACTGAGGAGGAGTGTGTGACAGCGACAACACTGAGGAGGAGTGTGTGACAGCGACAACACTGAGGAGGAGTGTGTGACAGTGACAACACTGAGGAGGAGTGTGTGACAGTGACAACACTGAGGAGGAGTGTGTGACAGTGACAACACTGAGGAGGAGTGTGTGACAGTGACAACACTGAGGAGGAGTGTGTGACAGTGACAACACTGAGGAGGAGTGTGTGACAGTGACAAGGAGGAGTGTGTGACAGTGACAACACTGAGGAGGAGTGTGTGACAGCGACAACACTGAGGAGGAGTGTGTGACAGCGACAACACTGAGGAGGAGTGTGTGACAGTGACAACACTGAGGAGGAGTGTGTGACAGCGACAACACTGAGGAGGAGTGTGTGACAGCGACAACACTGAGGAGGAGTGTGTGACAGCGACAACACTGAGGAGGAGTGTGTGACAGCGACAACACTGAGGAGGAGTGTGTGACAGTGACAACACTGAGGAGGAGTGTGTGACAGTGACAACACTGAGGAGGAGTGTGTGACAGTGACAACACTGAGGAGGAGTGTGTGACAGTGACAACACTGAGGAGGAGTGTGTGACAGTGACAACACTGAGGAGGAGTGTGTGACAGTGACAAGGAGGAGTGTGTGACAGCGACAACACTGAGGAGGAGTGTGTGACAGCGACAACACTGAGGAGGAGTGTGTGACAGCGACAACACTGAGGAGGAGTGTGTGACAGCGACAACACTGAGGAGGAGTGTGTGACAGCGACAACACTGAGGAGGAGTGTGTGACAGCGACAACACTGAGGAGGAGTGTGTGACAGCGACAACACTGAGGAGGAGTGTGTGACAGCGACAACACTGAGGAGGAGTGTGTGACAGCGACAACACTGAGGAGGAGTGTGTGACAGCGACAACACTGAGGCACTGAGGAGGAGTGTGTGACAGCGACAACACTGAGGAGGAGTGTGTGACAGCGACAACACTGAGGAGGAGTGTGTGACAGCGACAACACTGAGGAGGAGTGTGTGCAGCGACAACACTGAGGAGGAGTGTGTGACAGCGACAACACTGAGGAGGAGGTGTGTGACAGGGACAACACTGAGGAGGAGTGTGTGACAGGGACAACACTGAGGAGGAGTGTGTGACAGGGACAACACTGAGGAGGAGTGTGTGACAGCGACAACACTGAGGAGGAGTGTGTGACAGCGACAACACTGAGGAGGAGTGTGTGACAGCGACAACACTGAGGAGGAGTGTGTGACAGGGACAACACTGAGGAGGAGTGTGTGACAGGGACAACACTGAGGAGGAGTGTGTGACAGGGACAACACTGAGGAGGAGTGTGTGACAGGGACAACACTGAGGAGGAGTGTGTGACAGGGACAACACTGAGGAGGAGTGTGTGACAGGGACAACACTGAGGAGGAGTGTGTGACAGGGACAACACTGAGGAGGAGTGTGTGACAGGGACAACACTGAGGAGGAGTGTGTGACAGGGACAACACTGAGGGGGAGTGTGTGACAGGGACAACACTGAGGAGGAGTGTGTGACAGCGACAACACTGAGGAGGAGTGTGTGACAGGGACAACACTGAGGAGGAGTGTGTGACAGGGACAACACTGAGGAGGAGTGTGTGACAGGGACAACACTGAGGAGGAGTGTGTGACAGGAACAACACTGAGGAGGAGTGTGTGACAGCGACAACACTGAGGAGGAGTGTGTGACAGCGACAACACTGAGGAGGAGTGTTTGACAGCGACAACACTGAGGAGGAGTGTGTGACAGTGACAACACTGAGGAGGAGTGTGTGACAGTGACAACACTGCAAGGAGTGTAAGACAGTGATAACACTATAAGGTGGAGTGTTTGACAGTGACAACATATTGTGAGAATGAGTGTGTGACCATGACAACACTACAAGGAGGTGTGTGTGACAGTGTAGGAGGATGTTTGTGACAGTGACAACACTGTGAGGTGAAGTGTGTAATTGTGACAACAGAGTGTGGGGCAGCGTGTGTGACATTGACGACACTAAGAAGGAGTGTGTGACAGTGACAACACTGCAAGGAGAATTATGTGAGAGCGACAACACTGTGAGGAAGAGTGTGTGACAGTGACAGCATGTTGTAAAGGAGGAGAGTGTGACAGTGACAACACTGAGGAGAAGTGTGTGACAGTGAGAACACTGCAAGGAGGATTGTGTGACAGTGAGAACATTGTGTAAGAAGAAGTGTGTGATAGTGACAACACTGCAAGGAGGTGTGTGTGACAGTGTAGGAGGGTGTTTGTGACAGTGACAACACTGCGAGGATGGTTGTGTGACAGTGACAGCACAGTGTAGGGAATAATGTGTGACAACATCACAGTGAAAGGAGGAGTGTGTGACAGTGACAATACATTGTGAGGAGGAGTGGGTGACAGTGACAATAAATTGCGAAGAGTAGTGTGTGACAGTGACAACACTGAGAGGAGACGTGTGTAATTGGGACAACAGAGTGTGTGACATTGACAATACATTGCGAGGAGGAGTGTGTGACAATACATTGCGAGGAGGAGTGTGTGACAATACATTGCGAGGAGGAGTGTGTGACAATACATTGCGAGGAGGAGTGTGTGACAATACATTGCGAGGAGGAGTGTGTGACAATACATAGTGAGGAGGAATGTGTGACAGCGACAACACTGAGGAGGAATGTGTGACAGCACAGAAGTAAATTATGACATTGACCACAGTGTACAGAATGTGTCAGTAGGAGTGTGTGACTGTAGCTACACACAGTGTGTGGTATGTGTGACAGTGTATCTGCCTATAAGGAATGTGTGACTGTGACATGATAGCATGTGAGGAGTAGTAGTGTACCACCATAGGGGAGGAGTGTATGACAGTGACTACAAAGTTTAAGGAAATGCTTGAAAGTGACATAAAAACCTTCTCTGACTGTCTAGGAGGGTGTGACAGCTTTTAAATTGTGTATTAGGACCACCCTGTGTATAGGGCAATCGTTGATGACATAGGATTGTACTAATGTGTAATAATGTAAGAAAATACTAGGTAGTGACTGCATCATATGTCATAACAGCTCACTGGCCGTTATCTGCTAACACAGTATAATATCATTACACTAATAATAGCCCCCTGTGCACTGATTGCTGAACATTATAGCGGTGTAATAATAATACACTGGGCACTGTCTGCTGAGATAACATTATAGCGGTGTAATAATAATACACTGGGTACTGTCTGCTGAGATAACATTATAGCGGTGTAATAACAATACACTGGGCACTGTCTGCTGAGATAACATTATAGCGGTGTAATAATAATACACTGGGTACTGTCTGCTGAGATAACATTATAGCGGTGTAATAATAATACACTGGGCACTGCCTGCTGAGATAACATTATAGCGGTGTAATAATAATAATACACTGGGTACTGTCTGCTGAGATAACATTATAGCGATGTAATAATAATACACTGGGCACTGTCTGCTGAGATAACATTATAGCGGTGTAATAATAATACACTGGGTACTGTCTGCTGAGATAACATTATAGCGGTGTAATAATAATACACTGGGCACTGTCTGCTGAGATAACATTATAGCGGTGTAATAATAATACACTGGGCACTGTCTGCTGAGATAACATTATAGCGGTGTAATAATAATACACTGGGTACTGTCTGCTGAGATAACATTATAGCGATGTAATAATAATACACTGGGCACTGTCTGCTGAGATAACATTATAGCGGTGTAATAATAATACACTGGGTACTGTCTGCTGAGATAACATTATAGCGGTGTAATAATAATACACTGGGTACTGTCTGCTGAGATAACATTATAGCGATGTAATAATAATACACTGGGCACTGTCTGCTGAGATAACATTATAGCGGTGTAATAATAATACACTGGGCACTGTCTGCTGAGATAACATTATAGCGGTGTAATAATAACACACTGGGCACTGTCTGCTGAGATAACATTATAGCGGTGTAATAATAACACACTGGGTACTGTCTGCTGAGATAACATTATAGCGGTGTAATAATAATACACCGGGCACTGACTGCTGAGATAACATTATAGCGGTGTAATAATAATACACTGGGCACTGCCTGCTGAGATAACATTATAGCGGTGTAATAATAATACACCGGGCACTGACTGCTGAGATAACATTATAGCGGTGTAATAATAATACACTGGGCACTGTCTGCTGAGATAACATTATAGCGGTGTAATAACAATACACTGGGCACTGTCTGCTGAGATAACATTATAGCGGTGTAATAATAATACACTGGGCACTGTCTGCTGAGATAACATTATAGCGGTGTAATAATAATACACCGGGCACTGACTGCTGAGATAACATTATAGCGGTGTAATAATAACACACTGGGCACTGTCTGCTGAGATAACATTATAGCGGTGTAATAATAATACACTGGGCACTGCCTGCTGAGATAACATTATAGCGGTGTAATAATAACACACTGGGCACTGTCTGCTGAGATAACATTATAGCGGTGTAATAATAATACACTGGGCACTGCCTGCTGAGATAACATTATAGCGGTGTAATAATAATACACTGGGCACTGCCTGCTGAGATAACATTATAGCGGTGTAATAATAATACACTGGGCACTGCCTGCTGAGATAACATTATAGCGGTGTAATAATAATACACTGGGCACTGTCTGCTGAGATAACATTATAGCGGTGTAATAATAATACACTGGGCACTGCCTGCTGAGATAACATTATAGCGGTGTAATAATAATACACTGGGTACTGTCTGCTGAGATAACATTATAGCGGTGTAATAATAATACACCGGGCACTGTCTGCTGAGATAACATTATAGCGGTGTAATAATAATACACCGGGCACTATCTGCTGAGATAACATTATAGCGGTGTAATAATAACACACCGGGCACTATCTGCTGAGATAACATTATAGCGGTGTAATAATAACACACTGGGCACTGCCTGCTGAGATAACATTATAGCGGTGTAATAATAATACACTGGGCACTGTCTGCTGAGATAACATTATAGCGGTGTAATAATAATACACTGGGCACTGTCTGCTGAGATATCATTATAGCGGTGTAATAATAATACACTGGGCACTGCCTGCTGAGATAACATTATAGTGGTGTAATAATAATACACACGGCACTGTCTGCTGAGATAACATTATTGCGGTGTAATAATAATAATACACTGGGCACTGTCTGCTGAGATAACATTATAGCGGTGTAATAATAACACACTGGACACTGTCTGCTGAGATAACATTATAGCGGTGTAATAATAATACACCGGGCACTATCTGCTGAGATAACATTATAGCGGTGTAATAATAATAATACACTGGGCACTGCCTGCTGAGATAACATTATAGCGGTGTAATAATAACACACTGGACACTGTCTGCTGAGATAACATTATAGCGGTGTAATAATAACACACTGGGCACTGTCTGCTGAGATAACATTATAGCGGTGTAATAATAATACACTGGGCACTGTCTGCTGAGATAACATTATAGCGGTGTAATAATAATACACTGGGCACTGTCTGCTGAGATATCATTATAGCGGTGTAATAATAATACACTGGGCACTGCCTGCTGAGATAACATTATAGTGGTGTAATAATAATACACACGGCACTGTCTGCTGAGATAACATTATTGCGGTGTAATAATAATAATACACTGGGCACTGTCTGCTGAGATAACATTATAGCGGTGTAATAATAACACACTGGACACTGTCTGCTGAGATAACATTATAGCGGTGTAATAATAATACACCGGGCACTATCTGCTGAGATAACATTATAGCGGTGTAATAATAATAATACACTGGGCACTGCCTGCTGAGATAACATTATAGCGGTGTAATAATAACACACTGGACACTGTCTGCTGAGATAACATTATAGCGGTGTAATAATAACACACTGGGCACTGTCTGCTGAGATAACATTATAGCGATGTAATAATAACACACTGGGCACTGCCTGCTGAGATAACATTATAGCGATGTAATAATAACACACTGGGCACTGCCTGCTGAGATAACATTATAGCGATGTAATAATAACACACTGGGCACTGCCTGCTGAGATAACATTATAGCGGTGTAATAATAACACACTGGGCACTGCCTGCTGAGATAACATTATAGCGATGTAATAATAACACACTGGGCACTGCCTGCTGAGATAACATTATAGCGATGTAATAATAACACACTGGGCACTGCCTGCTGAGATAACATTATAGCGGTGTAATAATAACACACTGGGCACTGCCTGCTGAGATAACATTATAGCGATGTAATAATAACACACTGGGCACTGCCTGCTGAGATAACATTATAGCGATGTAATAATAACACACTGGGCACTGCCTGCTGAGATAACATTATAGCGGTGTAATAATAACACACTGGGCACTGCCTGCTGAGATAACATTATAGCGATGTAATAATAACACACTGGGCACTGCCTGCTGAGATAACATTATAGCGATGTAATAATAACACACTGGGCACTGCCTGCTGAGATAACATTATAGCGGTGTAATAATAACACACTGGGCACTGCCTGCTGAGATAACATTATAGCGGTGTAATAATAACACACTGGGCACTGCCTGCTGAGATAACATTATAGCGATGTAATAATAACACACTGGGCACTGCCTGCTGAGATAACATTATAGCGATGTAATAATAACACACTGGGCACTGCCTGCTGAGATAACATTATAGCGATGTAATAATAACACACTGGGCACTGCCTGCTGAGATAACATTATAGCAGTGTAATAATAACACACTGGGCACTGTCTGCTGAGATAACATTATAGCGATGTAATAATAATACACTGGGCACTGCCTGCTGAGATAACATTATAGCGATGTAATAATAACACACTGGGCACTGCCTGCTGAGATAACATTATAGCGATGTAATAATAACACACTGGGCACTGCCTGCTGAGATAACATTATAGCGGTGTAATAATAACACACTGGGCACTGTCTGCTGAGATAACATTATAGCGGTGTAATAATAATACACTGGGCACTGTCTGCTGAGATAACATTATAGCGGTGTAATAATAACACACTGGGCACTGTCTGCTGAGATAACATTATAGCGATGTAATAATAACACACTGGGCACTGTCTGCTGAGATAACATTATAGCAGTGTAATAATAACACACTGGGCACTGCCTGCTGAGATAACATTATAGCGGTGTAATAATAACACACTGGGCACTGCCTGCTGAGATAACATTATAGCGGTGTAATAATAATACACTGGGCACTGTCTGCTGAGATAACATTATAGCGGTGTAATAATAATACACTGGGTACTGTCTGCTGAGATAACATTATAGCGGTGTAATAATAATACACTGGGTACTGTCTGCTGAGATAACATTATAGCGATGTAATAATAACACACTGGGCACTGTCTGCTGAGATAACATTATAGCGGTGTAATAATAACACACTGGGCACTGACTGCTGAGATAACATTATAGCGGTGTAATAATAACACACTGGGCACTGTCTGCTGAGATAACATTATAGCGGTGTAATAATAATACACTGGGCACTGTCTGCTGAGATAACATTATAGCGGTGTAATAATAACACACTGGGCACTGCCTGCTGAGATAACATTATAGCGGTGTAATAATAATACACTGGGCACTGTCTGCTGAGATAACATTATAGCGGTGTAATAATAACACACTGGGCACTGTCTGCTGAGATAACATTATAGCGGTGTAATAATAATACACTGGGCACTGTCTGCTGAGATAACATTATAGCGGTGTAATAATAACACACTGGGCACTGCCTGCTGAGATAACATTATAGCGGTGTAATAATAATACACTGGGCACTGTCTGCTGAGATAACATTATAGCGGTGTAATAATAACACACTGGGCACTGCCTGCTGAGATAACATTATAGCGATGTAATAATAATACACTGGGCACTGCCTGCTGAGATAACATTATAGCGGTGTGATAATAACAATTGTGTAATAACAACACACAGGCCATTACAACACCTCAGTGTATTACACATAACCGTAGTATTGTGCAGTCTATAGCCAGTCCATACATCATACTGTACATACTGTACATACCAGTACAGCTACACAGGGAACTTTTCTTTCTTTTTAGATCTGATAGAAGTAGACAACCCTAATTGTGCGCCTTCATGTTCTTGTAATATACCATGGAGAAAGGCAGAGACCTGTCCGTCAGGCCGAGTGTGTACAGTACAGAGTGCAGGTCTCTGCTCCCGGAATGGGAAGGTCACTGCATCTGCCGCATTTGTGTAAATGTATAGGATGCATAGAAGAAGGTGTGTTATACATTGTATAATGTATAGGTGTAAACACCTCTCTGTAATGAACTTAGGGGCTGTGTACCCCCATTCTTAGAACTGATAGGTGTCCCACTTAGTAGTCAGGTGTACATAGGTATAAGGACCGTGCACGCAGACATGTGGAGGCAATAGTGGATTATAATATAGGAGGTTTGGGCAGCAGCACGGAAACCAAGGCCACAAAATTCACCCATGAAATCCTAGTATAGCTGTTCCTGCTCTCAATACACATATACACAAGAGCCATTTCAGGACCTTTGAAGGTCCTCCAAAGGTCCTGAGACTGCAGATTGAAATCAGACAGAAGGACACATCCTCCATTCCCCAAGAAGCTGATTCTAGTACCAGATGTAGGAAATGATTCCAGCCTTGTAGGGGCTATAATATTCATGCAGCCCAGGACCCATCCGCCCCTGTGTGATATATAAATATAGAATTGTCTTCCGAAAGTAACCCCTTCATTCCTGAGGTTCTCCCTTTCCCCATTAAAGTCCAGTCTTTCCATGCACTGAGAACATCATCAGCTTCATCCCGTCTATGTCCAGTGTCATTGTTCCCGGCTGCCATTACTGCATTGTGGCTGCTCACGAGCAGGAGGATAGCCATGCATTCATGTGTGAGAGGAAATCCAGCAAGTTATGTAACTACAATAATACCCTGGATGGACCTATCATATGAGGGCACTTGTCCTGGACAGTTGTAAACACAATATACAGATAATAACATTATACTATTATACTGTACTGCGTAAGATTGTCATGTGAGTGATGATGTGATGTAGTTACACTATGATCAACATATGATCGACTTCTGCCCCTCTACAGTACATGACTCTGACCTGTCACCTCTCATGTGCTACAGTAAATATTCTTATCCCCAAATCTGTATAAATTTGTGTTAGCGTATGATTTCACAGATAATTGTCATCCGTCTGCCATCTGTTTTTTTCACGAATCCTCATAAACTATAGTCTACGAGTGATCCGTAACACATTTCTGACTAGGACATGCTCGGCTTTTAAAACAGATCAGTCACAAGGGTCCGTTAAAATATTGTCAATGGGCACCGATCCAATAAGAATATTGCGCTTAGCAGCGCAGTGTGCACTCGATTTTCACGGTTGTCTGTATCTACACTTGTTGTGAATTGTTTTAGAAGTTTCTAATGGGAGTTACAGAGGAACAAATAAATATAATCGGGAAGTACTAAATCAGAAATGTCAGGAGAACTTTTTACTGTGTCAAAGCCAATGCAAAAGTGAAGCTTAGAAGATAGCGGGGGGCAGGGAGGGTTTGGGGGGAGGTATTGGAATGACTATGGGACCACTTTATAAATAAACTATATTACTAGGTTTTGGATCCCTGGACTAATACTTTAAAATAAGTGGATCAGAGAATGTCCTGGTGCTGCTTTTCTATGATAAACTATAATAATAATAAATTCATAAGTCCACCCTTTGGTTCTTCTATTTTTTCCAGTCATCATGGATTAGTCTGGGCTCACATCTATTTTCTTTGCCAAATGTTGTAAAGACACGTTGGGCGGACTTCCAACATGTCCTTACAACGTGGGGCTCATTTACGAAGGGTTGCGCTGCTCAATTTTGTCGGACAGTGCGCCGTTTTCAGGGATTGCACAGCTTGGACAGGTATTTAACAGGTGTCTGCGCTGGGATTGTGTCACACGCGATCCATTTTTGGCACAGCCGCACTGGCTTCCATGAGACACAAAGTAGGGGGCGGCCATTTTAGAGGGGTATTATTCTCTTTTTTTATTCACTTATACTTAGGAAGGTGATTAATATTAGGGTGTGACAACTGACAACCCCTCACCAAATATCTGGTACACAGGTAATGATACACAACGCCATTCATTGTCTAGTGGCTGATCTTTGCAGTTAAAGCCCATCCATTTGAATGAGAGCTTGTTCAGACTGGCATTTACGTTTCACTTCCACGAATAACTCACCCTGTGTTGTGTCAGGATTGTATCCACATCTATTCTCCAAAAATGGTTGTCACCTACAGTATATGTTGTCTGATTGTTTTGCAGACCCATTGACTTCATTGAAGTCTGTGCTCTGTATTAGTGAAAACACAGTGCATGCTGGGGGTTTTTTGTATAATGAATTTTTTTAAACCAGACATCCCCTCTAATCCAAACAGACCCAGGAATGTAAGAAATGTTGTTTGTATCAGTGTTTTAGCAGTGGCCGTGCCCCACGTGGAAATGATTTTCAGCGCTGGATGGGATGTATGTAGATCAGAATGTGATGACATATAAGGAACATTACAGTCTTTAATCTCATTTTACAACTTGCTGCTTTGCAGATGATTGGATGTATGGTGCAGGGTGGACACGGCCATAAACATTTGGAGAGATTGAGAGGATTTCTGTATGACACGGAGGACAGATTGGTATCAGGCCTGTGCTGCTCTCTAGTATCTCTCCTGCCAGCGGGGGAGACATAATCAGAGTCAATGCTGGGCTTATGTCTTCTCTTAATCTTTACTAAGTGATTAAGGCCAACAGACAGAAACATGACTTTATTAAAAGCAACCACTTAGCTACTGATTTGATGATTAATTCTAGGTTTTTGCTGTGCTTAAAGTTAGAAGAAATTAGATCCAGTTTTCACAATGTTTAGAATGAAGTACTACGTCATTAGGGGATTATTAATCCATGACCAGGATGCAGCTTCATCTACAGGGGGTCTGCTGGAGGAACCAGACAATTCAGTCGTACAGTGTAAAAACTCTTTTCTAACATCTTCTTTTGTTTCTGACATAGAATTAGTTGAAGTTGGATAATTAAAGCCTACAGCTAGTCCGGTAGCATTTGCTGTTGAATTTTTGTTAGGAGTCCAACGTGTGTATAGTTTTGGTTATTATGTGACTTATATTTATCCTTTAGCAGCTTTCCTCTTTGCAGTCTTTATCTATAGTTGTATATACTGTGTGTGATTCTGGGTGACGGCCTAGCGGCTGCGGCTCCCTGCTGCTACTCCCATCTGCATAAAACCAAAACGAGCTTCTTTTTTTTCTTGCAAGCAAGATGAAATTCAGCAAACATTCAGGAGTAAAAAGCAGATAAGGAGGGAAGAGACAAAGTTACAAATGGTTAGGTCAGAGATGCTGATGTTGTGTGTAACACTGGCCTAACCCTGGTAGTCTCATGTAGTGGCAGGATAATGGCGCAATCCGAAAACCTTAAAGGGGTTGTACAGCTACCAAACATAAAAAAAAAACTCCTGTGTATCTTAATTACATGCCCTGCCTGTAAAGGACCTATACTTTTCCCTCTAATTGCTGTGGCTAATAGTCTTTTAAAAGGTTATTACCTTTTTATTCCTGCTCGCCCTGGATGGTGTAAAAAAGATGGCCGCCATGCACAGAACACATAGCGCAGCTATTGGCTGCTTTGGATGTGTGCGCATCTATACGCACAGCTGCTACAAACAAGCACCACCTGGTGCACACTCCAGAGGTATCAGCTGAGAGTTCAGTCCACATAACCAAAGTTAAATCAAACCTCTATATTGTATAATATGTCACATACACCTCTCCAACTACAACAACCAAAATACAAAAGAGAAGAGCTGCAAAGCCATCCACAAAAATATATGCTTTATTATAATGCCAATGCACAAAAATATACAAATGTATACCATATAGATAGGAAAATCAAAGCAAGGGGAAAACAAGTGGCCCTAGATGGAACAGGGCCCCCACAGAGTACATAAACCCCCCTTAATAAGCCCAATGATTAAAGCATACCCAGTAGTTATAAGTAAATATTTAGTCAAAAAAGTAAAGCAATCGAGGATAAGGTAACTATTGCTCAATAAAGCATAATGAAAACTGGAGGTACCTTCTGGCGTCCAAATATCCACATACCAACAGTACAATTACCCGAAAACATGAAGATAATGGGCAATCAAAGGGCAATTAGGGGGGGGGGGGCAATGGTACACCCTGAAGCATGTTTCGCACTGATGCTTCATCAGGAAGACATGATGCTGTTGCAGACCCTTAACCTCCAATTATAGTTAACCCATAGTGGACAACTGCTGTGGCTCATAGCAGCTTTCCATAAAGATTACACTATAATAACACTTTGTGTACACTGATCTGTACCTATTGGAAAATACACAAATATACAGGACTCCAAAATGTAGACTCTAGTATATACAACTTTATCACCCACTCAACAAAAACACCCCCTGATATAAAATGAAAGATTTGGAGGCTGTATAGACAGAACCTGAAAACGGCGCTGTAGTGTGTGAATTTTCTATGGTAACTCTGATATTGTACATTCCAGCGGGGGCGTCCTGAATAGTTGCTGAAATTTCAACAAACTTGTCCCTTACCTAAAGTTGTGGCAGTGAGTGCAAAGTTTTTTGCTGTAAATTGCTGCAGTTTTATTGATCAACATGGGCTATCTGCAGCAATTCATGAAAATGTGCTACGTCAGAGTATACCATGAGAAGGTTTTTATAAAAAATGTTATTTGTCCTGGTATAAAACCTGACATGGGCTATCTGCAGCAATTCATGAAAAAGTGCTACGTCAGAGTATACCATGAGAAGGTTTTTATAAAAAATGTTATTTGTCCTGGTATAAAACCTGACATGGGCTATCTGCAGCAATTCATGAAAAAGTGCTACGTCAGAGTATACCATGAGAAGGTTTTTATAAAAAATGTTATTTGTCCTGGTATAAAACCTGACACAGCAGGTCTGCAGAAAGAACTTTTCTCTATTTGACTATGTCCCAAGAGATACGGAACATTAACCACTTCCCCTTCCTCGGCGCTTCTGCTCCTCTCCTTGGCACTGATACAAAATTGTAGGCATTTCCCTGTATAAATTTGGCACGTGCATCGACGCCATTTTCCAGGGAAACTCTGTCGCAGCAGTTACAAATCCCCCACAACCGCCCAGATATCTATTTTCCTTTTTTTTATAGCTGGTTTTCAGAATAATGTTACAGAACTGATAGTTCTTTTTACATGTTCTGCAGAGGTGCAACAATGAACAATGGGGCACATTTACTAAGCGTTGTGCGCCAGTTTTCTGTTGCACATTCTTTGTAGTGCAATCTGGTTGCACAGGTATTTAAGAAGTGTCCGCGCCACATTTGTGTAACACACAACCCTTTTGTGGCGCAGCTGCACTAGGCATCACGTGACACAAATTAGGGGGTGTCCCGATGCCCCGATTCGGACCGTGCGCCATTTTTATTATGCAAAGTCAGACAGAAGTGTGTGGCAAGCTCTATGTTAAAGGTGCAACAAACATAAAAGTGGTGCACTCTATCGGGGCAGTGCGGGGGCGTCAGATTAATGCAGAACGTGCGCCAGAAATCCTGAATCTGGTGCACCCTGCACTATACACAGGCTACCTGTGTACTGCATTTAGGGCACTTTCCAATATTTTAAGTAAATATGCCCCAATGTTTCTACTTTGTCACAAGTGCACAGCCTCGTCACAAAGCATTTACTACCAGATATGCTCTAGCTACTTGTGTGGATTTTACCCTGGATGGCGTAGCATTTACTTGGTGCATGTAAATTGTCTTCCTTATACCAACACACATCTGTTATCCCTCTGGCAGTCTGTGTGCTGAGGAGGGGGCACTGGCAGAGGAGTGCACAGTAAGCTTCATTTGGGTTTGGCTCCAGTTGTCTTGTTTTGACAGCTCAGGGAGGTGGCGCTTAACTTGTTGCTTCTTCTTCCCAACTTAACACACCCCTCCCTGTGAAGGCGTACATTTATTAACCTATTATCTCCTGGTTAATACTGCTATGATTTTATTATATAAGAATTATTGTTATGAAATAGAGAGAGATACATTTCACATCTAATAACAATAACAATGTATTTTGTAAACATAGTAACGCTTGACACTTTGCTAGTTCTTTTTCTAGAGGATTTGCACCATTGAGAATCATTTTCATATGCAATCCACAGCAGAGTGACACTGTAATAGAGAGCTGGGACAAAGGCACAAAGAAAAGGGGAGTGTTTGCCTTACACAGCTTATGTATATGAGCTTTCCACACAGGGAACAGTAGAACATGTCTGTATAACACTAATCCCATGAGGGATCAGTCCGACTTTCACAGGCTTTGTGAATTAAGTGTCTGAATAAGGAGGTAAACAGGAAAAAGTGTATCCCCAGTCTAAAACTGTGTATTCTTTCAAGCTATTTGGTGTCCTAATTTCTAGGTGTGTTTTTTTTTTTTTTAAAAAAAAACCTCCACAGGCTGTGCCCAGCATTATTGGGGCATTCGTGGTTGGCACTATAGTGGGCATATGTAACTGGAATGGGATCTGGTGTAATACGGGGTCACTTGTGGCTACCGTGGGAGTCTGTGGAAGGCCATTACACTGTATTTTCTGGCATCTGTTAATGTTAGTGACTGGTATATGGTATATCTGTTTTACAACACTTCAGCAGGGCTTTGGGAATAACGTTCTCCAATGTGCTGTAAAGATTTAGTGACTGCTTACATGTGCGCAGCTACCCTAAACACATATGACTTAGGTTCTCTCTCTCACCTTTTTATTACTAAAGTGATAATAAAGTAACAGGGTAAGGTCACTGATGCATGGTATCTGCACATAAACGTGTGTGGTATTGGGCCTCAAACAATGGACCTGTGGTGGTCTGAGTGTACTGGAAAATGACGACATGAGCCGCACAGACATGAGTAAGGGTGATGCCACACATGGGGTTTTGGTCCGTTTTTAAACATCCGCTTTCAGTCCGTTTTTGGCAGTTTACCATGCGTTTGGCTGCTTACGACCTGTTTATCTATAATAATTGGGAAAAATGGACCAAAAACGCCAACGTGTGGCATCACCCTAAGACCTGCTCCATAACTTCTGGCTTGGTTTGTGAAAACCACTGCCTTGTGTACAAGCCCATTGACATACCAGGTGCTGCGTGCCCTTCATACAATGGCCAGCACATAGCCCAAAAAAATCTGCACGTGGCCCCAGTGAGAAGTGTAGAATTGTTTGGAAGCCATGGGGGGCATTTATTATCACCTTTCAAATGGAAAACTGGTGGAAATTTTTTTCCCCTTGCTGAGCCTCTTGCGCCTTATTTATGAAGTGTTCATATAGGGAACATGGTACACACCAAAATGAATTTTTATGATTTTATTCCAGTAAATATAACACAAGATATATATTATACAGATCACAAATAGTTTAAGATGTTTCGGTCATTTCTTTCTTTGTCAAGTGAGATCTGGCTTAGCATAGTGGAATGTGGGATTGTGGTGAGGTGACCGAAACGTTGCAAACTATTAGTGATCTGTATAATATATATCTTGGGGAGCATTTATCATACGCTGTCGCTCGTGTGCCAGCGTATGGTAGCCACGCTGCTGCATATTTGCAGCGAAATACATCAGGAGGCTGGCGTTTATTCTACGCCAGCAATTTTTCACATTTGCTGTCCCCGCGCCAGCCCAAATTATGACCCTGCTTGTGAATCCGACACTTTTCTGGCGCTTTTATTTTTCAGACTTATTTTACAAATTAGAGCACCTAAAAGCTGGTTTAGGGAGCTCTATTTTACCTTCATGAATGGGGAGACAGATCTTATCCTTTTGGTTCTTGCGCGAAATCATTAATCCCTTGTGCCACAAATCCCTTTCTAAGCCACTTTGCTCCCAAATTGATAAATGCCCCCCCATGTGTTTTAAGGAGTTTTCTGGTAATAATATTGATGACTTATTGAAAGGATAGGTCCTTATTATGATATTAGTGGGTGGTATGGGACAGGAAGCAGATTTTTTAGGAGATAAACTGCAGTAACCCAGTTCAGCCACTATTCAGAGAGCGGAGCTGTCTGATTTATGTTCCATTCTGTGAGGAACAGGTGATTTGCTGGGGTACAGGTTGTTAGACTCCCTCTGATATTAAGTACTATCTTTAGGATAGCGTATAAATATATTTATCCTAAAAAAAAACCTTGAATAAGCAGGGCAGCCCTAGATATTAACACAAAAATTAACATAAAAATAAAGCTAAGAGAGTAAAAACGAAAAAAGTGTGAAATATTGTAAACGTGCTTGATTTTCCACTGACTGTATAAGCAGTGTAAATGGAGGATTGAATATTCACTCGCAGATAATGCTTGTTTACTCTGTAGCAGAATGTCTTTGTAATTGTTCATTGAAACGATTGAAGTGTAGAGACATTTTATTCTCTACAATCAATTCTTTCATGCGCTGGCATTGAGGAGATTGTATTACCACCAAGCACTGATCCAATTTACTTGGCAAGCAAAAAGGAACATGAAACAACCTCCCTGTCTTACACTCTTGTAAAAATAGTTATTCTCCAGAGAAATCATTTAACCCAATCATGTAATTGCTCTAGTTGATTATTCGTAAAGAGATTTTAAAGCCTAATGAAAAGCATAAACAGGGTAAAACAAGGCTCTCTACACTTTCATTCCAAGACATGACCCTGGTCCCCCACTAGTCTTTGTTCTTTCTGTTGCAGAGAACAGATGTCTCAAGTCATTTCCCGTCTGTATTGGTTAAAAATTAATTATTATTTCATTTATTTTCCACCATTATAAGGACTCTTGCCTTAGAGAACAGGGGCCAACTGGGTGCAGGAGAGAGGAGGGGTGAGCGCTCTATAGAAAGCCAAGCAGCCCCCCCAAAAAATAGCACAAGTTCCATATTTTTTACACATCGTGATCGGGTGCCATAGACCTCTATGGGGGCTAAAAAAAGGCTTTCATAACGGTTATGCGCATGAGGCCTAAGGCTACATTCATATGTTGTATAAGCCCTCTATTATACATATTATACTTTGGGGGGATTCAGAATGTGTCCCTACAACGGAGGACTAGGATGTATCCCACTGTATGCTCATACAAAGGGATACATTCTCCGGTTCTACCCCATTTCTTGGCTGAATCTGTTATGTCTACGAGGGGACGACATTGCTTTTCGTATATGCTCGGGCACAGACAGATTCTCTTTACTCTGGTGATGTGGCCTTGAGCACCTATGACTCATTTGAATATTTTTATACAGAGAATCGAAAATAAAGGTCATTCCTTGGAAGACATAACAAGCAACGAGTTTGGGACATCTACCTCCAGTAAATCTGATGATAGATTCCCTTTAAGCCAGATCTTCCAAGGTCTTTCCAAGGTATGATTCACTGGTTCTATCTCCTCACTGTTATGTTTATGGCTAACGCCCATTTATTAACATATTGGTTTCTCATCTGTTGATTATTAATAGTAGACTTTTAGGCTGCATATGCTTGTGCAGGAAATGTAGTTATGTTCAGTATACCTTAGTCTAGTGTATTCTGCAGGACGATGGCTGAATAAGCCATACAGGCTTTGGTTGCATTAACATGAGTTTTTTTCATCCTCAAGCTGCTAAAGAATGTAATTCTTATTAAAAAAATATTTTTCAAGGACATAAATCAGTGATTCCTACCTGATAGCATGTGTGTGGCCTGAGGCCCAGTTTATTTCAGCCATGTAGGGCGCAGCTGCCTTTCCCAGGATAATCTGGCAGGAGTTTTGTTTCCAACATAGGATCAGTATATGAAAAAATAACTAGTAAAAATACTGCTAAATTTTTTTTCCTCTGTTAGAATTAAATTCTATTTGGGAACAAAATATAAAAGTTGAACACAACTCACAGATATTTGGTATCTATACCTGTACTTATAAGCACTCCCTCTCAAATTTTTTTTATCATGACATAATTTAAAATACCACCTTAGATATATAATAACACTCATTAGATTCTTCATGTGTCATTATTTATTTAGAAAATGATTTTGCAGCCTTTCATATGTATCAGCCCTTTTCATTCTATCAAAAACTCTCGGTTTTGTTTGATCATCAGCAAGTGTGACCACCTGGTGAAAGACATCTGTGCATGAATTAATGGCCAAAAACCTCAATATAATTTAATTGTAATAAGTAATATGATATGGGGACCTGCCACTAGTTGTATATGTAAAAAATGTGGTGACAGGTTCCCTTGGCTGACAAATTGGCTTTTTCTTCTTTTTTTTTTTTTTTATGGAAACCCTGTCCCCTCTAGACATGACTAAATATAGGCACCTCTCTTAAAGGACATCTACCATAAGTGTATTTAAGGTAGATGTGTCCTAATAAGAAGTTGTTCTTCAGTACTAATTTTATTATAACTCTGTAACGTCTGTGCCTAGACGTTGCACTATCCACAGTTTGCGGAATAGATGGTGTTCATTTGTGTGTGAACTGTGGCTTACTGCTTGTGTTTGGATTTACTGAGCCACACCCTGCTCCTTGCATTTCAGCCCTGCCCAGCAAGGGTTACTAGCCTGATGGACAGTTTTCCCAGTGTGCTGCTGGGGGCGTGTCCGGGAACTGCCTTATATACCTGCCCATTCCCATCATACCTGGCTGGTTATTTTTAGTCTTGTCCTATCTGTGGATCTAGTTCAATTTTACCTGTCTCTGTTTGTCTGCCCGTATCTGTACCTGACCTGTATATTACCTGCCTGATCTTGATCTTGACCTGACCTGTGTATATCTGCCTTGAAGACCTGTATATATCTGTTGTATATATCCTGTTTTTGTATTCTGTGCACCAGTGTGAACACTGGTCTATTCCTGTATTCCGGTTACCTGTTCAGTCCTGTGTTAGTATTCTGTGCACCAGTGTGATCACTGGTCTATACTTGTATTCCGGTTACCAGTCCGCTCCACCATCCAGCAGCTGCCAGACGAAGTAAGTCTGCCTTGCCATCTTGTAGGGTCTCTCAAGGACTGTCAGTTAGATATTGGGTTCGCCCTTATCGGGCGGTTTATCTGCTTTAGGCAGGGCCTTAGCCCGCAGGGACGTCGCAGGGTGAGTTCCCCACCACTTACCTAGTCTGACAGCTAGCGCCAAGCCTGGTTGTGGTTGTGCGTTTTGCTGGATAGGTGCTGACAAAATCTATATGCCACTATTGCGGAAATATAGAGTTATAGAAATTATGAAAATGACCCTACGTCACCCGAGTGCCTCGGGGAGCCTTTTATTTTAATGTATGCACTACCCCCAAAACGCTAGCAGTCTTGCCCTGTCTTGACGCCCACAACGCATAGATGATGTCCCATAGTAAATTTCATAACTTTTAGACACTATAAAATATAGAGTTATAAAATAAGAAGCATTGTTCCTCAGGAACTTCTTTTTAGGACACATCTACCATCAGTAAAATGATGGTAAATGTTCTTTAATATGATCACTGTGTAGTTTCTTTATTTATCCCTTCACTTCCTCCCTTAAGGTGCTCCTGCTGTCTAGAATGGACACAGACCTTTGCTTATAGAAAACTACAATCCCTACAAACCCTTGTACCTTCAGTTTCCTACTGAGACATCCTTTATCTGAATTTTCTACCAGTTTAATGACAAGAGGATGTAAAATGCTAACTGCAGCCATCTCATGGCCCATGGAGCATGTCAGAGCTGCTTCTAACTCACACTGACAACTTAAAGAGGAGGACTGTTTTAGCTGATCCAGTTAAAGGGGAAATTTGCATTATTAAAGTAACATTTGCCACTGTTAAAGGGGTATTCCGGGAATATGAACATCTGATGCAAAAACCCATAATGCTATGAATAAATGTATACAACAAAACTATACACAAAGCTTAAATTGTTTGATTTTATAATTGACAAAATGTTATGACCTCTCTCAAGTAGGCGGATTTATCATCAAGATGGCCACCACTAGAAACTACAAGTCTCATGACCCCTGAGTTTCCAGAAACCCTTCTCCCTCTTATACTCTGCTCCCAGTGATGATGTAACAGACTGTCCTGCTACCATAGTAATGATGTGTAACTGCCATCACTGCACATTGCTCCACTGAGACGACGTCTCACCACAACACTGACCATACTGCACTGCAACCAACCGACTACAGCCAAACATAGTGTAATCACATGACCAGGCAGGTGCATGACATGTGACCAGCGACCATGTTCTGTCTCCTGCATGGAGGAAATCAACGGACTGGGTAAAGGGCCAATAGTATTATAATTCTCCATTACATAGTATGTTAACAGCATTTTTCTGCTACGGGAAGCTAAATTTGAAATAACTACTGGTAGATACATATTAGCTTATATTTTAAAGACCCATTTTTATATGAATTATGTGTATACTTGAAATACCCCTTTAAGTCTATGCTGGTTCCAGTTAGACCCGGAGACTACATCCTAGAACCGGCATCTCAGTAATCATGTAATTGATCATGTGACCATGTACGTAAACAGTGTGATATGTGCAAACAGATGTGAAAAATATTTGTCTTTGCTCCATGATCTTCTTAAAGAACGAAGCTTAATATTTTGATCTCTGATGGATTGGTTTGGTCTATAGGGAACAAGTAAGCAGTGAAGATAGGGTCAAAGTTTCCAGTCACAAGGGTCTCAGATGGGCCTTGAATTCACAAGTCTTGGTAACAGAGACATTGAGAAGCTATAGCCACAATCTCATCCCTTGATAGAGTGTAGATTGTATTAGCCTAAAAGCCTCAATAGCAATCATCATTACTGCCACCAATTATTTGCATGTGGAAGTATATCTATACAGAAATATAACATATAATATAAATATGGAGATGTGTATTTGCCTGTATTGAAAAAAATTGTATGAGGCTTTAAAAATCCTCAATATTACAACAGGCTAGCTTGTAATCCTGGCTGTGGTGTAAATGAGTTTTCCTTACAGAATCAATCATTTTCAGATTTTTATAATGTCTAGTGACCAGAGTGAAAACTGTAGCATACAGTATATTATATTAAAGAGAACCTGTCATGCGGGACCCCCTCCCATAAATTTTAGATGTCTTTATACATATTCCACTGATACCTCTTTCTTTGGCATTAGAGACAGCATTCTTTTAAAAAAAGACTTTTATTGATGTCCTCTGTTCCAGACATGGAGGCAGGAAGGTGCAGTGAGCAGTTAAAGGGGTATTTCCATCTGGGAATCTTAATTTAATTTAATCTATTTGCCATATGTAAACATTTCTTCAATTGGATGTTATTAAAAAAAATGTTCCTGTGTGAAGATAATTTCTCATAAATGTAGTGTGGGAGATTTGGCCCAGTAGAGACCGTGGTAGCGGGGTGCTGAGATGCAGTTCAAGACAGTGACACCAAAGTACAGTCCAAAACAGGTCTCGCCTGCGTTTATTATAGCAGCAAAATAAAACAGCCTTTACTTTCAGGCATTAAATAAACCAAAATCCTACCCGTCAGGGTGCTAACTATACAGGTGTTCACTAACTCACCACTATACAAAATCACTTGGCTGCTCCAGGCACAGAGGTCAGGGCTGTGTGCTCTCCAGCCTCCTTCCAGAGAGAGACAACACTTCCAGCTCTGCTGAGCGGTTTAAAAAAAAGACTGATTGGGCTGCTCCCATCACCTGTGTCCAAGGTGCTGGACACCCAACCTCAGCACTAAGGCCTTGCATAATAGCAAAACCTAGGGGAAACATACCGCCCATCCACAGTTAACCCCTTCAGTGTCTCACATACCCTCCCCCTCTGTTTGACCCTGTGGGGGCGAACACTTTTGGCCATCAGACAGTGGGTACGAGACAGGGCATCGGCATTCCCATGCAGCTTTCCTGCTCGATGTTCTACCGTGAATTTGAAATTCTGCAACATTAGGAACCACCTTGTGACCCTGGCGTTCCTCTCTTTGGCCTGACTCATCCAGGTGAGGGGAGAGTGATCGGTCACTAGTGTAAACTGTCTCCCAATCAAGTAATACCTCAGGGATTCCAGAGCCCATTTTATCGCCAAGCACTCCCTCTCAACTATACTGTAGTTCTTCTCAGGAGGTGTGAGCTTGTGGCTCAGGAATGTCACAGGATGTTCCTCACCCTCCACTACTTGGGACAGGACAGCCCCTAAGCCCACGTCAGAAGCGTCAGTCTGCACAATAAAGGTCTTGGTGAAGTCAGGGGTGATCAGTACCGGTCCCTCGCACAAAACCGTCTTAAGTCGCTGAAAGCCCCCTCAGCCTCTTCACTCCACTTTACCATCACCGCCCTGCTACCCTTGGTCAGGTCAGTCAGGGGTGCCGCTATGGTAGCAAAATCGGGGATAAATCGGCGATAATAGCCCACTATGCCTAGGAAAGCCCTCACTTGCTTCTTGCTCATAGGTCGTGGCCACTGCTGGATCGCCTCCACTTTATTTACTTGGGGTTTGATGACACCTCGCCCAATACGGTACCCCAGGTAACAGGCCTCTTCCAGACCCAGTGCACATTTTTGGGGGTTCGCTGTCAACCCTGCTGCCCTCAGGGAGTCTACCACTGCTTGCACCTTGGCCAGGTGACTCTCCCAATCGTTACTATAAACTATGATGTCATCCAGATAGGCCGAGGCATATCTCCGGTGAGGTTTTAGCACGAGATCCATTAACCTCTGGAATGTGGCGGGAGCCCCATGTAGCCCAAAGGGGAGTACCACGTACTGAAATAGCCCATCAGGAGTAACAAAAGCGGTCTTCTCTTTGGCCCCCAGGTCTAACATCTGCCTGACTTCTTTGGATATGGCAAGCCGTAGGGTTTTTGGTGTACCCGGATGTGGGGTTCGGTTATGATATCATGCTTGATGACTGAAGTACGTCCCGGTAACTTAGAGAACACATCCACATTTCGGAGCACAAACTCCTTCGCTTCCTGAATCTGGGCCCTGGAGAGGGACTCCGAGATCCGTACTTCAGGCACCTTGGCATCGGGTACACCTACCTCCGGTGTCCCCTTCTTGGGGACAGACGCTTTTTCTACTCCCACGGCCATCAGGGACTCCCTTTCCCTCCATGGCTTTAGGAGGTTCACGTGGTATATCTGTTCGGGTTTCCTCCTCCCCGGCTGAGATACCTTGTAGGTTACCTCCCCTACTTTCTCCATGACCTCATATGGTCCTTGCCATTTTGCCAAGAACTTGCTCTCAACGGTGGGCACCAGAACTAGCACTCTGTCGCCTGGGTTAAAGGTCCTGAGTCTGGCTGACCTATTGTAGACCCTAGACTGGGCCTCTTGTGCCCTTGTCATGTGCTCCTTTACAAGGGGCATTACCGCCGCTATGCGGTCCTGCATAAGGGAGACATGTTCTATCACACTACGGTGGGGGGTCCTCTCCTGTTCCCAGGTCTCCTTGGCTATATCCAAAAGCCCACGTGGGGAACGGCCATATAACAGCTCAAAGGGTGAGAAACCCGTGGAGGACTGGGGAACTTCACGTATGGCAAACATCAAATAGGGCAACAAACAATCCCAGTCCTTCCCATCCTTGCTGACCACCCTCTTTAGCATCCCCTTCAAGGTCTTGTTAAACCTCTCGACTAGGCCATCTGTCTGAGGATGATACACAGAGGTGCGGAGCTGTTTAACCTGCAGTAACTTACACATCTCCTTCATTACCCTAGACATGAATGGGGTACCCTGGTCAGTCAAGATTTCCTTGGGGAGGCCTGTGCGTGAGAATACCTGGAACAGCTCCCTAGCAATATTTTTGGAGGAGGTGTTCCTTAATGGAATCGCCTCGGGATACCGCGTAGCGTAGTCCAGGATAACCAGGATGTATTGGTGCCCCCTTGAGGATTTGACTATGGGGCCAACCAGATCCATTGCAATCCGTTCAAATGGCACCTCTATGATTGGTAGCGGGACCAAAGGACTCCTGAAGTGGGACACCGGGGCAGTAAGTTGACACTCAGGGCAGGAGCTACAATACCGGTTTACCTCCTCCCACACCCCGGGCCAGAAAAATCTCTGCAGGATCCTCTCCCGGGTCTTCTCAGCACCTAAGTGCCCTCCCAGCACATGTTTGTGTGCCAACTCTAGCACCAGCCTACGGTGAGATTGGGGTACTACAAGTTGCTCAACCTCCTCACCCCGTATCTGGTCGACCCTGTACAACAGCTCCCCAACAATCACCATTCGGGGGTATATTTTGTCAGCCCCTGGTATTTGGAGTACCCCATTTATCACCTTAACATTCTCCCGTGCTTTAAACAAGGTAGGGTCCTGAAGCTGTGCAGCCCCAAAATTCTCACGGGAAAACTCAAGGTCCGGCATGTCGGCCACCTCCTCGTGGCCCTCGACCTCACCAGCTAGGACCTCTAGGGGAGAGAATTCATCACATGGGGTCACCCCTACTGCTGGTGTGGGTACATCGGCCTCAAAGGGTTCAGGGGCCAAGGCCGGACATACCTGACGTCCATTTTCTGCAACAGCACCTGAGGTGGGTCTTCGTCTCCAGAGGTCCCAAAACACCGGTAAGTCTCTGCCGATAATAGCCTCATGAAACAGGGTCCCCACCACCCCCACTTCATGGGTAATAGTACCACAAGGTGTATGTAGGTTGATGACAGCAGTGGGATATTCGCGAGTGTCCCCATGTATACACAACACTCCCACTTTACGCCCACTGTACAGTCCAGGATCAACCAAAGTTCCCCGCACCAGGGTAACCAGACTCCCTGAGTCTAGCAAGGCTTCCACCGTGTGACCACCGATTGTGACCATACACACTTGGGGTTCTGCATCCGTGACTGACTCGGCAGCCAGAACCGGCCGGGCAAACAGTGACATTCGTCGGGTCTGGTTGCAGTCCATTGGCTCCACTGACAGGGGACAGTTGGCAGCAATATGGCCCATTTCATGGCATCGCCAGCACTGGATACGGCTATGACCTCTGTCACGAGCCTCACTGGGTTTCTGTGTATCCAAGCCCCCCAGTGTACCCCCTCCCAACCTGACCTGTTTCCCTTTTTCTGCAGTAGCAGTCCTACCAGATGGTTTAATGGCCTTGTCACTGGCACTGCTTCGTGTGGGAGGGATAAGTAGAAGATCCTCCGTAGCCCGATATCTCTCTACTAGGGACACGAGTTCCTCAGCATTTGTGGGACCGGCCTGTCCAACCCACCGCTGGAGCCGAGAGGGCAGAGAACGGGTGAACTTGTCAAGAACCACTCTCTCGACCATCTGTGCTGGGGTGCAGTCATCGGGTTGTAGCCACTTCCGGACAAGATGGATCAGGTCATGCATTTGGGAGCGCGGGGGTAGTTTTTCAGAGTATGCCCACTGGTGGACCCGGCTGGAACGAACTTGAACGGTGACCCCAAGACGAGCCAGAATCTCTGCCTTTAGCTGGGGGTACTCACGGGCCTCCGTTTCACTCAGGTCGTAGTAGGCCTTCTGCGATTCGCCTGTCAGGAACGGCGCCAGGACATCTGCCCACTGCTCAGCTGGTAACTCCTCTCGCTCAGCTACTCGCTCGAACACAGTGAGATAAGCCTCCACGTCGTCGGTCGCCGTCATCTTTTGTAAAGCCTTCTGCACTGCAGCCCGTGCGGAATGCTGGACAACCGGGTACCCTTGCAAACCAGTATGGGACCCCTCAGTAGTTGTCGCTTGCGTTGCTGCCATAAAGCCAGAAAACTTTTCCATCATCAGCTGGAACATGGCTCGGGACTCTTCCTGCTGTTGCTGTAGCATGGCTCGGGACTCTGCCTGCTGTTGCTGGAGCATGGCTTGCTGCTGTCGGGACCTCTCCTCCTGCTGCTGGAGCATGGCTTGCTGCAGCTGTCGATTAGCCTGGGACTCTTCCTGCTGCTGCTGCCGATTAGCTCTGGCCTCCTCCTGCTGCTGGCGGGACCTCTCCTCCTGCTGCTGGAGCATGGCCTGCTGCTGCTGCCGATTAGCCTGGGATTCTTCCTGCTGCTGGCGGGACCTCTCCTCCTGCTGCTGGAGCATGGCCTGCTGCTGCTGCCGATTAGCTCTGGCCTCCTCTTGCAGGTATTTAATAAAGTCCTCCATATTGGCTTTATCCTGCAATTTGCCTGCTGCTTTCACCCAGGCCATGCAATGTTGCAGGATGTAGCGAGCCTTTCAGGTGTGTGTCTTTTTGAACTGCCCGCAATCCGAAGCACCATATGTGGGAGATTTGGCCCAGTAGAGACCGTGGTAGCGGGGTGCTGTGATGCAGTTCAAGACAGTGACACCAAGGTACAGTCCAAAACAGGTCTCGCCTGCGTTTATTGCAGCAGCAAAATAAAACAGCCTTTACTTTCAGGCATTAAATAAACAAAAATCCTACCCGTCAGGGCACTAACTATACAGGTGTTCACTAACTCACCACTATACAAAATCACTTGGCTGCTCCAGGCACAGAGGTCAGGGCTGTGTGCTCTCCAGCCTCCTTCCAGAGAGAGACAACACTTCCAGCTCTGCTGAGCGGTTTAAAAAAAAGACTGATTGGGCTGCTCCCATCACCTGTGTCCAAGGTGCTGGACACCCAACCTCAGCACTAAGGCCTTGCATAATAGCAAAACCTAGGGGAAACATACCGCCCATCCACAGTTAACCCCTTCAGTGTCTCACAGTAGTCATATGGTCCCTTAGAAATGAGATAGCTTCCCCCGGATACGACCACCTCACATTTTGGCAACGGTGGCCAAACATGCGCTATTGAGCCCTGCCTGACCACCTGGCTTCAGTGTTCATTACCACAGGACGGCTGTGGGACATGCCGTAACTCCCGGACATTTCATATACAAAAACGTTTTGTTTCCTTGTGCAGTCACTCCAGCAAAGGTGGTCAGATCCAAGGGCACAGTCTTGTTTCTAAGGGACCATATCACTACATTTATGAGAAATTATCTTCACACAGGAACATTTTTTTAATGACATCTAATTGAAGAAATGTTTATATATGACAGATTAATGAAACTGAATGTGAATGCCCAGACGAGAATACCCCTTTAAGCTACCCTGTCCTCCTCACTGACACTGGTAACCCAGCTCTTCTCATGAAAGAGGACATTGAGAGAGACCATCTCAGTGTGATGCAGAAGAGAATTCCTGAGGTAGGGATGAGAAGGAGGTGAGAGAGGCAGCAGTTGTGTGTTACTGGCTGTGCTATATCCTTAACCAATCCCTAAGGAAGGAGGGGGTTGAGAGTGATGCTGGATGTGTGATGTGTGAGAAATCAACCTTCCTCCTCCCCCCTCCCTCAGTAATTCTCTTCAGCCATGTTTGCAGTGTCACTGTCAGTGAGGAGGGCACGGTAGCTCAGCATCTCAAAGGTACTATGTGTGGTTTGTGTGTGTGTGGAGGGGGATTGCTGGAGACTGTCTAGATAGTGACATGAAATATTTAATTAAAATTACCCACATTTTGTCTATAAAAATAGTCCATTTTCTTAAAATCCTGTTTCATAAAATTGAAAAAAACTTTCTTATACTTTTATATATTTTATTGCTATGATTTATGGCAACAAGATAGTTTGTTTAAAATGTTTGAATTTGCTCTTACGTCTTTACGTAAGTGTAGTCTTATTCATCTCCCCAGCTGTGTGCTGTATCCAGGTGCTCCATTCCTTGCCGCTCATTGTACTTCTACTCTGGGGGCTTGTGGTTGTGTTTTCGAGCTCTTTTAGTGGCTTCCAGGAAAGTGCTAAGCATGTCATTCATTTACATAAAGAGTTTGTAAATGTGCAAGTAATTAGATGCAATTCATTTGTTTTAGTTCAGGAGACGCCGTCTCTTCATCACTTGTAAGTGTGTTACTTGTATTAATCTGCTAGAGTGAACATTGCCAGACATCCATTACATTATGGTAGATGTATAAACATAATGGTTGCTGTTAAATGGAAGAATTACAGTATAGGATTTCATAGCAGTCCGTGGTCTTGTGTAGTTTACGTCTTTTTCAGCTGTTGTTATGATGGAAATGATTTTTCGATAAATGTTAAAATGTTGATTTGGCACCTCTATGTGCCCCTAACAAGCCGCACATTTTTTACTTTTCCTTTTTAGATGGTGCTGCCTAAAAACAAGATTTTTTTAAATTTAAAAAAAGAACCTGTAGGGATAAGTACTCACCTGCTTTTTGCAGGTTCAGTTACACATTCCGTTCTGTCATCAGGTTTTCACCATTAAACTTAATGACCGAATCCCACAGAAATCTTTAAGCTTCTTGGTACAAAAAAACATAGCTCAGATGTAGCTAAAAGTTGCTGGCACCTTGCCAAGAGACTCACTGAGTCACAAGGGTGTGTTTTCTTGTCACTGTGTGACTGGGTTCAGCTCCCTAATCACCCCCTCCCCCTCAGAATTGTGTTGAGTGAGACCTTATCTATGTGTGAGTCGTTGAAGAGGAGTAAGGGGGAATGAGGGAGTTGAGAGAGATGTTGGCTGTGTGTAACTTGCTGAAGATAAACTTAGCTCCCTCATTCCCCCTCCCCTCAGGAATTCTCTTCAGCGAGTCACACACAGCCAACGGCTGTCAGATAATGTAACAGATGTAAACTGGGTCTGGCATGCTTTTCCCATCTATAATTGGCTTCATATACTCACATAATAACATTTTCTATGCCGCCCCTCACTAAGCTCTTAGTTTTTGAAAGTAATGTAATAAACTTAATAGTGTCATATGAAAATATAACTTAATTAGTCATGGGGGAATGCTTCATCCAGTTATGCAGTTACACAAGATATGCCACTTCCGGAGGGTAACAGGTTGTTTCCAGTCAGTGGGGGACATGACAGTCGCGTCTCACAGGATAGGATTTAGTAGGAGATTTAGTCATGAGTAAAGGAAGCTGATTCCCACCCCTCTGACTAATTAAGGTAAATTTATGCATAGCAGTCTAAAAGCTTGTTACTAGGCTTTTCAGCTACAGAAAGTTTAGTTACACAGCCTTGAGCCAATTCCCTTCAAAATTTTGGAAGTTGCTGCATGTGAATGACAAAAAAAAAACCTTGTAAAGTGTAAAGAGGATAAGTGTCATGTCCCGATGCTTCACCACCTTCAGACAGTAGCTGTCCTTCCTCATCCTCGTCTTAGGCTCAGGTACTTGAGGCCACAACCTAACATGGGGCCACAACCCAGTGGTCGGGGAATACTGCCTTAGCCCACAAGGGGTCATCAACTATTTCCTACAATATTAACACACCACCTAACTCTATAGGGTTGGCTACATGTTTCTTGTGCAGCGCTACAGTATAGCTTGCAAGGTAAATGATATCTACCACCTGCAGATCCTTTATTTTAACATTCTTCATGGGAATCATATCTTTGTTAGCCCAGAGACTGTGTCATTTTGCAAAAAAATGTCTTTTAAAAATATGCTCAGTAGTTTTTGGGGCTCCTGTGTACATCCTGCCTTCTCTCTTATGCGCAGCCCTACTGAAAGCATCTGGCTAAGCATTGCGTAATATTTCCCCGAGAGCTGGGTGACGTCACCGGATCTTGGGCAGGGGAATGGGAGGAAGTGGGTGCAAACAAGCACACGCAGGGGTGTGTATAATTATGAGAAGAAGGAGCGCAGTGTGGCCTGAGTGACAAAACTACATGCCAAAATCACACAGTTTCTGGGTTAGTGAAGATATAATCCGGTATCAGAATAAAAGTGCTGAACAGTAATTGTGCTTAGTTAAAATGAAGGCTATGGAAGTGATAGATTTCCTGTAAACACAGTCCCTGTGTCCCAGCAAGGCTTTCCCCCTATACTGATACTTTATACAAGTTCTTAAAAGTAAAAATATCACACAGGATTTATTCTGGCTGCCATATTTGAAGTTGAATTATTTCCCTACTATCAGTCTACCGGCAGATTCTCTATAGGACTTTTTCCTTCTTCTAGATCAGGGGTGGGCAATTCATTTTCTCATTGGGCCACAATTTGAATAATTTTAAAGGGCCAGACTTATATACTTAACTCAGTTCTACCCAATACTGTATATAACCTATCCCTACATAACAAAAGAGTGTATAAATCATTACAATTATTCAATGAAAATATGGGGGACCTAATTGCATCATTATTTAATGATGGGAAGGGGAACTCTGCCCAGGTCTGCTCTAGATAAAAACTGTTCTAGTATGGCTGGAGACATCTGCTTTCAGACATCCAAACTTTTGTCACCTTTTCTCATTGAAAATGGTTTTTTATGCCCCCTCCAGGCCCCCTGTATAAACCAATGCGGAGAAGTGATGCAGTGCGGTCTTGCATGTAGGTGGACCTTATTGTATGTACGGTATTTTCTGGGTAAAATGTTCAGTTGTAGCTTTAGAAGTTGCTATATTTCTGCTAATAGCAGTTATGTGGTTTATGTTCCATTTTTCAGATGAAGTCAACATTCCCTTTTTGTGTGTTACCAGCAGTGGCAATCCGGAACTCTTACAATAGATACCTTAGGTTTTTAGTAAAACTTTTATTATCACCTTGAATAAAACATGCAGATGCTGAAGTTCTGTAATTTATCGCGTCTCATTAATATGCTTATGTCCTTATTTTGTTAAATAAGAGATGAGAGACAAATCATTACTTTTAATAGTATGAATTTTAATACCATTTCAGGCTGATGAAACGTGCAAATGCAATGGATGGAAGAACCCCAATCCTCCTCCCACACCACCCAGAATGGATTTCCAGCAGACAGCTGTGAGCCTCACTGAGCCGTGTCGTAGTTGTTCTCACACACTTGGTAAGAAGGGTATATTTTTTCTAATAGTTCTAAATCTTCATTAGATTTAGGAGAACCTGTCACCTTTGATGCTATCAGTAGGTTCCTGCAGCTTACAATACACAACAAGTCCACTACTTCATTGTGTAGAAAGTAAACTTTGAACCTGGTTATATGCCAAGTCACGTGGGCATTTCACAGAACCACCTGGGACAGAGTCATCATTGTAATCTCCTCTCTCCTTCCTTTTCCTACCTTCTGCTAACGGGTTTGACAGCTTAATTCAAATTGGCGCATGCTTGCATAAAACACGCTCCAGGCCATAGAGATGCAAATTTAATTGATAAACAGGTGAGATTTCACAAGGAGGGGGTGAGAGAAAGGACATATTCCCAATTCCTACCTGAGGGGGCTACTAGTTTAGTGGTGTAGAAACTGGTGACAGTGAGAACCTATCACCTTGTAAAATGCTGGCATTATACAGTAGACATTGAGGCTCAGAGCAAATGAATATATGGATGTTTTAGGCAAAAATCTTGGAATCGGTGATAACGAGACACTTATGAAGTTTATAATATTAGGAGTGGGTCTTTAAATACTGCACATGCTCAGAAGATGGTGAGAAGATTGCACAGGCCGTTCCATTAGTATGGCACCCAGAAGCCTTCTGAGCCTTTTGCCGCAAAACTATTGAGGGTTAAATAGTAGCAAGCAATGAACCTTGTTTGCTACTATTTAACCCTCAATAGTTTTGCAATAGGCGGCAAAACTGTAATATTACAAGTTTAAGCGATCTAATCGCTTACATGTCCAAATAAAACTAAAAGATCTAAAAAGAAGAATAAAAGGTACAGACAAAAAATATATAAACACATTGATGGGAATCTATAAAATGTTTTGTGTTTAAAAAGCTAGCCTTACTGTCTCCCCCCACCCGCTGGTGAGCGGAAAGCTCTTCAGGCTGAAAGACCAGCCCAGAGCCCCTGCAGGAGCTAAGGGCTGGATTATAACTTCACTTTTCACCGTCTGTAACTACTAACAGGTAAGCGTACACAGTTCTCCAGGGACAATACATAACCCCTTTACCGACATGTGACGTAATAGTATGTTGCGGTTGTATGGAGAGGGTTCATAGGCTGAGTCCTCTCCATGCAAGATGGTCGTTTGCTGGATATTGCAGCAAACACCCACTGCTAACCCACCGTATTATCCCCGAATAAAGTAGACATGTCATTTTTTGGTGCACAGTGAAAGCCAGAAAATCCAAATGTGTTTGGAATTTTTTTCCTGCTTCCCATTACCTGGCATGGAATATTAAATACCATCACTATGAAGTTCAATTTGTTACGCAAAAAACAATCCCTCATACAGCACTTTACATGGAAAAATTTAATAGTTATAGATTTTTGAATGTAGGGAGTAAAAAATGGAAACGCAAAAACAAAAAGGGCCTCAGCGTTAACATTGGCTGTAGTTTTGTATGGTCAAAACTGACAAATTCACTTTAAATTCAGGTGTCGTTCTTTAAAGGGTCATCACAGCAGTTACTATACTATTCATTGTGTAGACCATAAAAAAAAATATTGATTGTTTTATTCTCAGTCACTGTTTTTCTCTGTACACTGGGGGGTAGCCAGTAATAATTACCCTTTGCCCTTACATTCATGGATTGCCTCTGCAGTAGCAGTGTACGATAGTTTACAACACTCTTTCTGCAGAGAAAGGTCTGCTGCCAGAGGGGGAAGGACACTGATTTACTTCACAGCCTGACTCCGATAGCACTAATAATAACCAGTGTATTGGAACCCAAACGCAAAATAGAACAACGTAAAAGAGTGTTTTTATGTAAATTACTCAAATCAACTAGTAATAGCTTTAGTGATGAAACTCTTCAATCTTCCTGTTTTTCAGCTTCGCATGTCTCCCATTTAGAGAACGTTTCAGAAGAGGAAATTAATAGACTCTTGGGGATCGCTCTAGATGTGGAATACTTGTTTACTTGTGTACACAAGGAAGAAGACGCTGATACGAAACAAGTCTATTTCTATCTCTTTAAGGTATTTCAAGCTTTTCAGTGTCTGAGTATTCCAGATGGATCAACTTTAATATCAATATCACTTTATCTTCCTTTTTGCTCCCATAGCAGCCAATGTACATAACTAAAATTATTGGTATTTCTTGAAAATACTGTTACCATTTATCTTCCATGTGATCACTGCAGCCAGTCACTGCATGCATAGCACAATAGGGAGCTACTGTGACAGTATAGTTTTATTTTGTTATTTAACCTTTCCCTAGTCTTGGGTAAAATGTTATAAATCCTGGGAAACTCTTTAAAGGGGCTGTGCACTTTCAGCAAATAATTGATATTGTTTGTGCAATGAAAAGTTATAAAATTTTCCAATATTCTTTCTGTATCCAGTCCTCAAAGTTTTCTAGATCTCTGCTTGCTGTCTATTGGAAGATTCTAGTCCATGGTCATGTGATGTCACACAGGTGCACGGCTCGTTATATCACACAGCTCTGATTACAATAACGAGCTGTGCACCTGCGTGAAATCACATGACCATGGACTGGAATTTTATCTAAAGGAAATAAACAATAAAGCTTCACAGCAAGCAGAGATCTAGAAAACCTCAAGAAATTGATATCGGAAAACTGTATAACTTTTAATTGCGCAAACAATATCAATTATTTGCTAAAAATGGACAACCCGTTTTAAGCTTACTTTATGATTCAGAGGTCTAAATCTCAGTAATATATTTTTACCACAGTCATACATTAGTAGGATTATTATAAGCAACTGACCTCATTTTGGATTGTTGAATGAATGCATAAATTTGCCCTAAGAGAGACTGATAATCTCACGGGACTTTTAAAAATAATTTTTAATTCATAAACTAGGTTAACCAAAATTCTGCTTTATTTAACACCTTATCCTTCATATTTAGCTTTTACGAAAATGTATTCTGCAAATGGGGAAACCTGTAGTGGAAGTCTCTCCGGAAAGTCCACCTTTTGAGAAGCCCAGTATCGAGCAGGTAATGTGTTTACCAGTACAAAAAAATTGTCTACACATTTTCTTTTTGGTTAGCTGCACTTAGTTACTATTTTTAGTTTTTTTCCTACCTGTGCATCACCACATACACATAAATTATGTTTAAATTTAAACAAAAAGTTATAAAACTGTGGAACCTTATTGACAGAAAGCTAACAAGAAAGATAGAGGTGAACCTGCTGGGAGGAGGAGGTTGAAGTATGTCGTTTTACATGTCGCTCGGGACCTCTGATTTTTGTTTAGGTACACAGGCCCACACCATGTGGTATTTTTTTTTAACCCTGTCCTCTTACCACAGTGGACAGACTGTTGAAAAACAAGAGAATAAGAATTGGCTGCCAATTGCAGCGCATTTATTTTGTTGACCTCGCTACAACGGTGACGACCCAAAACCTGAACTGGCTGTCAATGAAACAGTTTATCTAACGGTTACAGTATTACCCCCAACTTCCCCCATACTGTACATATGTGCCTTAGCCAAGCTTGGATGAATTCTCTTTGTGGACAGGGAAATGAGCTTTTGCTCTGGAAGTGTTTTATCTATTGTGAGACCAAAGGAATTTAATCAATTTGGTAAAAAATGTGAAATAAATGTAATTGCTGGAGGCTAAGATGACTCTTTTTCGATGCCAGAAAGCTATAAGGAAGTGTAAATCCGATGATAGGAGACAATGTACTTCATATACAACCTGGCACCTACACTATATAGCCCTACTTATCATCTCTACACATCAAGAAGCATGTGATCTGAGCATAGTGGAGTGGAAAATTAAAATAAACCTATTATTTTGCAAATAATTTGAAACTATTGGTCTTTTTTTCAAGTTTTACTTTAAATATATTTATTTTGATTTAAACAAAGTTTACTGATGCATTTATCCATAACAGTGAGTAAAAGAAATTAAAGTGTAACTAAACATTTAAGCCAAATTGCATAAATAAGAGAAGATAATGGTAAACTTTATAATATGAAAAAGTATATTTTTCCTGTTATTTTCCCTCCTTGCTTTCTACTTTTATCAGTACACATAAATAAGGTTTTTATGACCAAGAGGGGTTACACACTTGCAGCAAAAAATAATATAGTTTGTGTAATGAAAAATGATACCATTTTTCTAGTATACTTTCTTAATGATTTCCTTACTTTCAGATCTCTAGATCTCTGCTTGCTGTCAGTCAACAGGGCGCTAATATATTTATTTACAGTGGATACAAACTGGCCCCTGGTCATGTGATGTCACACAGGTGCACGATTTGTTAATGTCACCAGAGTAACTAGAGCCGTGTGTGATAATGAGCCATGTGCCTGTCTGACATCACATGACCATAGAAAAGCTTTTATACACAGAAAATAACATTGAATCTGCCTATAGAAGGACAGCAAACAGAGATCTATACAAGAGTGGGGAATTGATGCATAAAGTATATTGGTAAATTGTATAACTTTTCATTAGACAAACAATATTAATTATTTGCTTAAAGTGCACAAGCCCTTTAACTAGTTACAGTCACTGGGTAGCCATATCTCCTTACAGAGCTGAATTAGCAAGCGAAATATTCTCTAGGTATGTGAAGAGTTAACCTTTAGCTACCGATCTTCATCTACTTGCTGTTTAAGGCATTTAGAAACACTGCTCACTGCAGGAGAAGAAAGGAGCAAACAGAACATTTTTCCTTAATGAAGTATATATACAATATATTATATTATAATAAAATTATATGAATTGAGAAAAATCAGACGAACTTCACTATTTGAGAAATTTCGAGTAAATATTTCAGTTTTCCATTCCACAAACAACATTTTAGCATACGGCGTCTGGTTGATTTTCTCATTCCAGCAGTGTTGTGATGCGTGGCTGGTTTAGTTCATTTAACATTCCAGTTCTTGTGACTGAGCAATTTCAGAGCTGAAACGCTGAATCAAGAGTCTGTCATTGTGAAATCATTGCTGCTCCATGGTCAGGGCATACAGCCTTCTCTCCGTGTGTCACAGTAGAAAACAAATCGGCCGTTTAATATCCTGATAATATGAATTTTCTATAGTCATTGCACTTGTTTACTGCCATCCTACAGCAGATGCAGGGCAAGAAATGGCATGGAATCAAATCATTGCCTTAAATATTTGCTGATTTTACAGATTATGGTCATTACTCTATCTGCTTAGCATCACAATGGATGAAGCAGCTCTCTGGGATTTCCAATGCAATGTAAACTGTACATTTGTGATATTGTGGAAGGACTGGGGTCCAAGCTGCGGTGTTGCACATCCATCTGCTCATTTGTCTTTGTGCATACAAACTTTATACTGTATACACTTTCCCAGTAGTCAAAATTACAGTAGTTATCTCAACTCATTGTCAATTCATAACAAAGGATGGGGCATAACTTGCTGATGACAAGAACAGGGGTCAGTTGTAAGCAAATTATACTCCAAATGAATTATACTCCATACTATGACAGTATCTCCTCCACGACCATAGGGATGAACAGAGCAGTCCGGCTGCTCTTTTCATTTGGGGTTCAACGGACCCAACATTCTGGATACCACAGCATGCTCAAGGTATGTTTGGTTCACAATGCATAAAAGCAAATGGTAGATTTTCATTAAAGGGGTTGTACAGCCACTAATATAAAAAAAATCACCATGGATTTATCCAGAATGTTGGGTCTGTTGAACCCCAAATGAAAAGAGCAGCCGGACGCACATGTGCCCTGCTGCTCTATTTTTTAAATTTTTTATTTTATTGGCTGTACAACCCCTTTAAAGAAAATCTACCATTTTCTTTTATGCATTGTGAACCAAACATACCTTGAGGATGCTGTAGCTACACTGATTCAGAAACATATCTTGTTTAATCCCTGAACTGAAAAAACTATTATAAAATTATGATAATGAGGCTCTGTCGCTCCTGTGGCTGCTCCGGTGCTTCTCATTTTACCTTAATTATGTGTTATGTGTCACTGTGTTGTCCCTGACAAGCAGAAGTAATCAATCGCTGAACCATCCCCCAGCTGCTGTGTATGAGTCATCCAGCTCATATTGATTAGTCCTGTCTGGACAGCTCAGGAAGCTCAGTGAAACACGGCAGCCAGTATGTACCCAGCTTTCCCAAGGTCCTGAATTTTATAATTGTATTTTGAGCAAAACCACTCGGATCAGGGATTGCATCAGTGTTGCTACAGCATTATCACGGTATGTTTGGTTCATAATGCATAAAAACAAATGGTAGATTTCCTTTAAAGATACAGCATGTTTCAGAAAAATCGAATCTGGAGATGATTGCATGGCGTCTCCTGCTATATATAAGCGCTATTCTCTCAGTTGATGGTTTAAGACAGGTTCTACTTTGGATCAAAATGTCACATTCTTATGTATTGTAAAGCATTAAAATAACATAAAACGTAAGCATACTGCAATTTTTAAAAGCAGACATTCACTGAACATATGAAATGGATTGTCCAGAGGTAAAAAGAACATGGCGGTTTTCTTCAAAAAACAATGCAACAATTGACCATGCAGTTGAGCTGTGGTAATGCCACAAACCATGGTCAGGTGTGGCGCTGTTTTTGGAAGAAAGAAGCCATGACTTTTAACCTCTGGACAACCCCTTTAATGTTGTAAACAATGCAATGGTCTTGTGATGATTACATTGTAAATATTGTGTATGTTTACATTTGGTTTCTGCTTCTGAACATTAACTTATTCTCATTTTGTTTTCTTAAAGGGTGTAAATAATTTTGTGCAATATAAATTTAGTCATTTACCTGCGAAAGAACGCCAAACTATTATAGAGTTGGCAAAAATGTTTCTAAACCGTCTCAACTACTGGCATCTAGAAACTCCATCACAACGAAGGCAGAGATCCCCGACTGAGGACATCGCTGCCTACAAAGTCAATTATACAAGGTATATATTTTATCAGGTAATGACATAGTTAACTTTTACTAGGTGTTTACTGAAGTGCATGTACAGAAAAAGTTATGTCTCTTCTAAAATATCTGATCAAAGAGGGGGCTCTTACATATTGGGCTCAAAGGTAGGAAGGAGATAACTCCCACTTAGGTGCAGAGGTATGGGCACGGAGATACAGTAAGTCACTGACGGGCTGGGAAAATTTATAGTAGAACAGTGGAAAAAGAAATTTAAGCAGCACTCCGGATAAAGTAAAGCAAAGTTGTGTTGTTGTTATATTCATCCATGCAGCGATGTTGCAGCTCCATACAATTAGAGTTGAAATGCCTTTGCATGGATAAATAACCTAAGTTTTCTTCTCTTTACCCGGATTGGTGCATTAATTTCTTCTTTTATTGTGGACTTTCCAGTCCTGCTTTCTTTTTTCTATTTTTCTGATTAAATAAAAACAGTGGCATCTTGGGAGTTCCAGGAAGAAGCTGCAGTGCAGCCTAGTTATTTGCGTGGTGTAATGCTAGTGCCAATGTACCAACTTGATATTGGCTGGTACTGATGCATATTACAGGGCCAAAGATGGCTGTGTTGAATTGCCTGCACCTCTGCTTATAAATTGCAATATATAAGCTGCATTGGAAGCAATGTTGCATTCACTATCTGAACCTATAATGTTTCTGGTGACATATAGCAGCCACATTATAGTCACACTCAGTGTCGGACTGGCCCACCAGAGTACTAGAGGATCCTCCGGTGGGACCTGGCTTAAACTTATACTGAACCCCAGAGGTCCATCAGAAAACACAATTTGAAGGCTGCTAGAGTATATTTCCTGGGGGATAATGTAGAGTGGTCCCCCCAGATTGATTTTCTCTGGTGGGCCTAAGGAAAACCAGTCCAACACTGGTCACACTACTCCCATATTTACTTTTTTAGGTTGCAGGTAGCCCAGCACCGCTTCACAGCTAATCAAAGATATGTACCACAAATAATTCTTACATAAAGGGTACTGGAAATCTGATGACTTGTACATTGTTACTGAAGTTCTCAGTTGACCCATGTGAAGGTGGAGGCGCTGCTCTTTCATGACCACTGTCACCACAAACCTGCACAATAAATCCCAAATGGAAATTGTGTTTCCATGATTCTAGTGTCACTCCTGTATATTGCTGCCCAAAAATTACTTTTATTCTTCAACATTTTTTCAAAGATCCAGGCAAGGAGGTCGGAGAACTCTTGGATCTAGTGAAACTTCCTCGCCTCCTCATGGCTGCTCTGTCTTGTAAACCCACGTCACTATTATCTATTTTGAAATACCCGTGTGTGTGCGGTTCGCCTGTCAATTCGGGGACAGCCTACTAGACCCTGGCTGGCTCCACAGGTGCCGATGTAAGGACTGGCCTGTCCGATGCAAGTTGCTAAAGAGCATTGGACAAGCCAACATTACCTGTGAAGTAAGCCATGGACCAGCAGGGCGGCGCTGAACTGACAGGTGCACTGCACATGCACCAAACTAGATGACGTGGATCTCCATGGAGTGGATTTACCAGGTACAATGCATGCATGGGAATATCAGACTGGATGGTAGTAATATGGAGCTGGGGGCAGTGACGAGGGGGATACATAGGGGAAGTTTCACCAGGAAGAGCAGTCGTTATGCAAGGGAATTTCACTGGATCCAAGAGCTGTCCGGCCTCCTTAACTGGATCTCTGGAAAAAAGAGGATGAATAAAAGTCATTTTTGGACAAAAGCAGCAACGTACAGGAGCCACACTAGAACCATGGGAACACAATTCCAGTCTTAAGGTATAAGACTTTAAGATTACAAGTATGAGGTACTGTTTGTGGTTTATTGTGCAGGTTTGTGGGGATAGGTTCCCTCTTCTATGTTATATATCACAGTTCCCTGTGATATATAAAAGATATTCCACGGGTATTAACAGACCCTAAGCATGAAAATAGCAGTGATGAAACTTTTCCTTCTTTTTTATAGAAGATTTATATTTTCCCATGAATCAGCTATATGGGGGCTTGATTTTTGTTGACTATTCTACCATGTGAAATAGATAACAAATATTTTTTACAGTTATGGTGAAGTTATGGAGTGTTTTCTCATATTAAGGTAAAATGTTTTTATTTTGTTTTATTTTACGGTACATTAGTCAGTTAATATTTTGCCCATATTTTTTCTTTTCTAAGGGCAAATAAGTTTAGTTTTTTTTTGTATTTTTGCTATTAGTTAATTTTACCTTATTTGTTGTGTTTTATATTAATTTAGAGCAATTTATTTTAATCATTCTATGAGACTTAGATGTGTGATCTTGTCATCACACAGTAGACTATAGTACTTCAGTGTTATGCTTCAGTCTTATACACTGCATTATCGTTTAATTTTAGGCTGAACCTCCTTTACCTCGCTAATAAAGTTATAAGATTCTATGACCATAAATTATCCATTGTATATTCCACCCAATTGTTTGTCTGTATCAATATGTAGTAATATGCATGTGCTTGATATCGTAGGTGGCTCTGTTACTGCAATGTCCCCCAGTTCTGCGACAGCTTACACCGATATGAAACAACTCAGGTGTTTGGCCGCACATTGCTGCGCTCAGTGTTCACTGTAATGAGGCGGCAGCTACTGGAGCAGGCCAGACAGGAGAAAGATAAACTTCCACAGGAGAAGAGAACACTAATACTGACCCACTTTCCAAAGTAGGACATATTTCCTAAAATACACTTGACTTTTATTCTACTTACACAGGAAGTAAAATGTAAAATATTAGGCTGTTGGTATCAAGACAAACCAATGTGTTGTATCAGATCCTCCTTATGATAAGCTGATCTTTTTGGCTGAATGCGCTGACTATAAAGCAATAGGTTAAAATGTAGTAATATACAATGCTGATAGGCTCTTCCTGGGCAAAATATGCACTTTGTCCTTGGTTGTTGTAAATTGAAATCCACAGAATATCCATAAGAAATCAAGCATGAAAAACATGGACACTTACTTATAGATCCAGGCCCTGTGATCATGATAATCTCCTTATATTTCTTATACATGGCTTCCTGTCTACTAAAATCAACTTTTAAAATTATGGTAATAAGCCAGAAGGGTTCTGGGGGCATTGGACTGAACGGACATGCGGAGTTCAGTCCGGGAAGCCCTCCATTGCACACAGCGTTTTTTGTAGCGCAAATTCACTTGTAGGCAACTGGACTAAACAGTGTCATTTTTTGCATTACTTTGGCCTAATACTTCTTGGCTGAACCGATTTTCACAGTAACAGCACCTAGAAAGCATGATATCCAGTGCTATTTAATTCCTTTGTATCTGCATTACAGGTTCTTGTCCATGTTGGAAGAAGAGGTTTACAGTCATGATTCACCCATATGGGATGAAGATTTTCTATCAACGTCTTCTCGAGCCAATGAGCTTGGAATTCAAGCTGGTATGTAAGTTACACATAGAAATGTGCAGGAGTTTTAATAGCATCTTTAAAGGGGTTGTCCAGGATTATTATTTGTATAAAATAACAGACACACTATACTCGCCTCTCTCCAGCCCTCCAGAGATACCTCTCACTGCCATCCTATGTTTATTTATGGGTTTCAGCTGTGACACGGATTTGACAGTGTGTGCCCTCTACAACCTCTGCGGGTGCAGCCGGTATAAGGCTGTAGCGGGTGCGTGCAATGTTAACATAAGATACAAATAGAGGCCAGTGAATGGAGTTCCCACACTGGAGCGCAGTAGAAATTTGTAGTATCGCATGTGTGTTAACAAAATGTAAACCTTGTCACCTTCTCTAGTGTATATTCTCCCTTTGATGGTTAAGTGTTAAAAATCTATGCAATTATAGACCAGTGTCTATGCAACTATAGACCCTTGTTGCAGCAAAATCAAGTTTTGGGCTGATTTCTGATGTTGAGTCACTGCAGAACGTCTGATTTCTTATCCCAGGGCCCAGTAGCTCCTGACCACATGGGGGAAGTACACGGCAGGAATTAGAGATGAGGGATCCCTAGTCCTAAGCAAGTTCATGTGTGGAACAGCATCCAGTCAGCCAACACTGACACTGTGGGCCCCATAGCAGCTGTTATGGCTGCTACCGCTGTAGTTACCTCCCTGTACATTGCTACTACGAAAACTAGCTTCAGTAACTATAGGCTATTTTTCTTGCATCCACGGACAGCTTTAGGATAGGACTATTTGGGACACTGAGTATTTTAGTGTCCAAAACTTGGTGACTATGAATGTATTTTAATAAATAAAAAATATGTGTTTAAAGAACAATATAATATGCATCATTATTTTATCCTTTACTTTAAATAGGAACATATATGTACCACAAAATAGTTGTAGTTGTTTTACCTTGGGCAATCTGATTAAATATTTTTTACATTACTTTACAACTGCAGTTATTGCAAATCCACCAGTCGCAAGGACAGTTACTTATGTGACCAGCCCATCGTCTCTAGACCAGTCCAATGGAAGTTTGAGTCCATCCAGTAAACCAGCAATTGAATCAAATACAGGTTGGTGTGAAGACCCATAAGTTTATATGAAAGTCATCCATACTTAATTACCGCTGTGCTTTAGCTTGTGATTCATGCAGATAAAATATTTTCCTGCAGAATTTTTACAAAATCCTACAACAAAAAAAATGAGTCTAACAGTTTTGATGATGATATAGTGAGAGATGACATCTAAGCCTACGTATAACTACATTAATTTTCCAATGTATATTATTAAAATATCTTATTAAAATTTATATTTTCACAGGTGATAAAAGGAAAGGTGGTGAACCATATCTGGGAGAAGATGCCAAGAAGCCAAGAGTTGTAGGAGACATTCCTATTGAATTAATCAATGAGGTCATGTCAACAATCACCGATCCTGCTGCCATGCTGGGCCCAGAGGTAAATGGAACAAATCCCTAAAATAAAAACACAGACAATGGGGGCAGATTTACTTACCCAGTCCATTTGCGATCCAGCAACGCGTTCTCTGCGGTGGATTCGGGTCCGGCCGGGATTCACTAAGGTAGTTCCTCCGACGTCCACCAGGTGGCGCTGCTGCACTGAAGTTCCCCGAGGCCCGCCGGAATGCACTGAAATTCACCGGCCTATTCCTAGTAAAGGTAAGGGCTCAGTCACACTGCCGTCTGCGGGGCTGTACATGCGGCCGCAAATTTGCGGCCGCATGTACGTCCCCATAGACGGCAATAGAGGCACGGCCGGGATCCGGGATCCGATCCGGGCCGCACACCGCAAAAAGATAGAGCAAGCTATATCTTTCAGCGGATGTGCGGCCGTGCGCCGCTATTTCCTATGGAGGGAGGAGGGGTCACCTCCTCCTCACCTCCAGCACACGGCGGTATGCTCGCACGGCTGGCATACCGCGTGTGAATGTACCCACGCCCCCCGATTTCCGTTGTGTGCATGCCAGTGCCGATGCGCCACAATCCGATCGCGTGCGCCAAAATCCCGGGGCAATTCAGGAAAATCTGCGCAAATCGGAAATATCCGGGTAACACGTCGGGAAAATGCGAATCGGGCCCTTAGTAAATGACCCCCAATATATCCATATGAATGATCGTGTCCTTATATTTTGGATAATTCATCCACTTTTATTTGTATTGAAGTACAATTCGTTATACAAAAAGCAGTTAAAAAAGTGAATGAGAAAAAGATAAATTAAACCAATATTTGTAGTGATCATTGTGATCATGTATTTCAAACAGCAATCATGGCCATGGCTAGTAGCAAGGGGCATAAATTCGGCCTCCAATCCGTCAATACGTCAAGATCGTGGCCAAACCCAAATGCCAAAGCTGAACTAAAACTACGGGTTCGCTCATCTCTATTACCCACAGATGGTAATAGGCTGAGTAGCCTCAATTGCTCAAATCCTTGTGTCTCTTTGTGTGATGATGTGCCCGCACCAATCGCGGTTGTTACCGGTGGGGAAGTGAGCGGGGGACCACTCATCAATATTCATCTTCACTAGTGTAAACATGATTGCTTCCCAAGCTAGAAAGTCAACACAAATAGTTAAAAGATAATTTGTATTGCTATTTTCCTGAGAATTATAGTTAGTACCGTGGTCCAGTATATCTTTTTTCTTTTCCATAAGACCAGCTTCCTATCCGCTATTTCTGCCAGAGATGAGGCAGCGAGACTGGAGGAACGCAGGGGAGTCATTGAGTTCCATGTAGTTGGAAATTCTCTAAACCAGAAACCAAACAAGAAGATCATGATCTGGCTTATTGGCCTACAAAATGTCTTCTCACATCAACTGCCTAGGATGCCTAAAGAGTATATCACCCGCCTTGTCTTTGATCCGTGAGTAGTCAAATATGTTATGAAGAGAAAAAATCCCTTTAAGTTTTGAGTTTTCTATTGTGAAGTGCACCTGCTCTGAAATGTACATTTTACAAGACATGAAATAAGGAGAATCATCCAATCAGTTCTGTATAATTCATATTTTATATATTTAAGAAGTATAAAGGTTTGTACACATTGGTATGCAAACCCGTGTACTTAACTTTTATTATTATTTTTTTTTTACAAGAAAACATAAAACACTTGCTTTAATCAAAGACGGCCGCGTGATTGGTGGAATCTGCTTTCGAATGTTTCCAGGTCAAGGATTTACAGAGATCGTTTTCTGTGCAGTGACATCAAATGAACAAGTAAAGGTGAGACCCCATTCTCTCTGTGTCCTAAATGGCCACCATTTAACTAGATAGATATGCCAGGAAATTATTGAGGAAACGTTTTTAACTCCTATTTTTTACTGTGGAAATATCATAAAGGACAAGAGAGCCACATTTAAGTTGGGGTTAGAGATCAAAAGGAGTTGTCACAGTGCTTTAGCTGTGAGCTAGCTACCAAAAACTGAGGCTATCTCACGGTCACATTGCCTTCTATTGAGCGCTTTCATGGTGTGGTGCATACACTGAGAGGCACCATGCCTCACCTCACCAGGCATGTCTGTTAACACCCCAAAAGATAGGGCACTATGGGGCACATTAACTTACCTGTCTCTTCCTGTCCACTGGAATGCACATATGCCGCGATTCAAGAAGATCGTGCGCCCCGCTCAGGTCCGCCGGAGTTCACCTTCTTCTTCCTGGTGCATGTAAGTGCCCTAACCCCCGATTTCTGTCAAATGAAAGCCGGCGCCAATGCGCCAAAATCCAATCGCATGCGCAGAAAAACCCTTCTAAATGCGTCCCAAATCGGAAATCGCCGGATATTCCGACGATAGTGCCATCCGTGGACCCTTAGTAAATGAGCCCCATTGTTTTCCTGCTAGTCTTTGACATCACACAGTAATTAGGAACCTAGGACTTTAAGTTAGTTAGAAAGATTATTGTTATCTGCCACTTTGTCCATCTCTGCTCTATGACTAGGCTCCTGCACATCCCTACTTTACAAATCAACCTGTTACATTTTTATCTTATATTCACTTGAACTTTTGATTTATGGAAAGGTTTTTGAAAATGTACTTGCCATTTGATCCTCAGGCCATCTTGCTGTACACTCGCAGCAGTAATTTGAGGATACAATTTTGGAATTCTGTACTGGAAATCACTACAGGACACTGAGAATTTTCATTAAATAAAACATTATTAGTTTTCTGATATTAACTGCACTTGCATGTATGTTCAGCTTTTGTGGTGCCATACTGTATAATATGAGAAATTATAATGTGCTTATCCTTATCCTTATCCTAGGGCTACGGGACTCATTTAATGAATCACTTGAAGGAGTATCACATTAAACATAGTGTACTCAATTTCCTTACCTATGCAGATGAATATGCAATAGGCTATTTTAAGAAACAGGTATTGTTGATTACTGAGGTTGTTCCTATGAATATCATCTGTGGCTTTTACAATGTTTCAGCTAATTTTTATATTTTAAAATATATTAATGTACATACTCGAGCATAAGCCGAGGTACCTCATTTTAACACAAAAAGCTAGGAAAATCTATTGACTTGAGTATAAGCCGAGGGTGGGAAATGCATTGGTCACAGCCTCCCAGTATATAGCCAGCAGCCCCCTGTAGTATATAGCCTGCCAGCCCGCTATAGTATATAGCCTGCCAGCCCACTATAGTATATAGCCTGCCAGCCCCCTGTAGTATATAGCCTGCCGGTCCTCTGTAGTATATAGCCTGCCAGCCCCATAGTATATAGCCAGCCCCCTGTAGTATATAGCCTGTCATCCCCCTGTAGTATATAGCCTGCCAGCCCCCTGTAGTATATAGCCTGCCAGCCCCATAGTTTATAGTTAGCCTGTAGTAAAAAAACAACAACATTGTACTCACCTTTCCGATGTCCCCCGTAGGTCCTCTTCTGCTTCTGATGCTCCGGTGCTTCCTCAGGTCCTTCAGGTCCTCTTTGGGTCCTGGCGCTTAACGACGTCATTGTTTGTGAGCCACTGGCATTGCAAGGGGACCCGTAGAGGAGCGGAATGTCCCGAAGAGGAGCAGAATAACCCAAAGAGGCACCGGAGCATTGGAAGCAGAAGAAGACCTACGGGGGACATCGGAAAGGTGAAAACAGTGTTAATTTTTTTATAGACTCGAGTATATGCCGAGTTAGGGTTTTTCAGCACAAATTTTGTGCTGACAAACTCGGCTTATACTCAAGTAAATATACAGTAATGTTAATAAAGTTCCTTCCTCTCTGAGGGCATAAGATATCAAGTTTGTTTTAAAAAATTTTTTTAGAATAATAAGCACCCCTGTTCCAGAGAGACTTTTTGACTTCTTAAAGGAGTATTCCCATCCGAGCAATCACATTTAAAGGAAACCTACCACTTCTGAAGGTAGGTATGAGATGCAAACACCGGGCACCAGCTCAGGGTGAGCTGGTGCCGGTGCTTAGTCTCGTTAGTGTTAAAACCGCGGTATCGCGGTTTTAACACTTTTTAAACTTTATAGTAGAAACTCCTGCGGCATTTCCAATGTAGGCGCGCGCACGATCGTGCGCACGCAGCGCCGAAGCAGTTTCTGCTAGAAAGTTTAAAAAGTGTTAAAACCGCGATACCGCGGTTTTAACACTAACGAGACTAAGCACCGGCACCAGCTCACCCTGAGCTGGTGCCCGGTGTTTGCATCTCATACCTACCTTCAGAAGTGGTAGGTTTCCTTTAATTTAATCAATTTGCCATATACATACATTTCTTCAATTGCATGTTATTAAAAAAATGTACCCGTTTCAAAATAATTTCCCATAAATGTAGCCATGTTGTCCCTTTGAAACAGAGCACAGCTGTCCTTGGATATGACCACCACTACAGGAGTGATTGTGCTAAGAAGCAAATAGTTTTTACATATGAAATGTCCAGGAGTTACTGCAGGTCCCACACCGTCCTTTGAATTCTGAATCTAGGTGGTCAGGCAGGACTCAATATTGGATGCCTGGCCACTTCTGAAAGAGTGTGGTAGTATCCATGGACGACTATCTTGTTTCTGAAGGACAACATGGCTACATTTATGGGAAATTAATTTCTCACGGGTGCATTTTTTTAATAACATGAAATTGAAAAAATGTATGTGTATGGCAGATTGATTACATTTATATGAATGCCTAGAGGAGAATATCCATTTAAGTTCACACATATAGAGATTTGTATGCCATTCTGTTAACTTTGCCATGTTGTATGTAAAGCGGCCATACATATTAGGGTTAAGTGTACACCAGTAAAATTTCTGTTATGCTTTTCCCTTAGATAAAAGCTAAATGAATACTGAATACATAGGATGAACAGAAAGTCTTCTATTCACCTTATGTTCCCCACAGGGTTCCATGTACACATGACAACTGACCCTTGAAAAAATGTCCCTGGCAAATTGTTTGTGGCATTGAGCGTGTTTGACTATTCTCTATGACTGTAACAGACAACATGGACTGGAAATGTAAAGATCCAGTTAGCATAAATATGTAAAAAGTAAAGTATTTCGGTTAACCCTTTAAGAAAATTTGAGACAGACTCGGAATGTAAAGTATAAAGACAATATAGGTCAAAATAACTAGACCTACTGATGTTCTTCCTTCATATTAATAACAACAGCTAAAGGGGTTGTGCAACCAAAGCAAGTTATGAATTATTTAAAGGAAACCTACCACTGCCCGCATGATGAAATCATGCGAGCAGACCACCCAGTAGGCTACTTAATGCTGATGCCGGCACATTTAGCTAAAAAAACTATTTTCTTACATATTTAAATGAGCCCTTTGGTGCTACCCTGCGCCATCTTCGGGCTGGCGGTGGCTTCCGATGTATAATTATTCCTCCTTCAGGTGCCGAGAGCCGTGACGTCACCAAGCTCTCGGCACCTATCGCGCATGCGCAAACACTAAGTCTCGCACAGCCGGCCGGCGATAGGTGCCGAGAGCTTGGTGATGTCATAATTAAACATCGGAAGCCACCGCCAGCCCGAAGATGGCGCAGGGTAGCACCGGAGGGCTCATTTAAATATGTAAGAAAATAGTTTTTTTAGCTAAACTAAAGTTCCCCGAGCCTAACAAAACTATGTGCCGGCATCAGCATTAAGTAGCCTACCAGGTGATTTGCTCGCATGATTTCATCATGCGAGCAGTGGTAGGTTTCCTTTAAAGGATAGTTTATAACTTGCTGCTCGGTGGGTGTCCAAATATTGAGACCCCCCACTTATCCACAAAATGGGCTTTTGGCTCCCAGATGTAAATGTACAACAGGTTGAATATGGCCAATGCTGTTCCATTCATCATCTGTGGGATTGTTGGAGATGTGTAGCAGAGAACGAACTCAGCTATCTACATCAGGTGCATAGAGAAGCAACAGGGGATGGAACTCAATACTCTGTATCAGTGGGGGTGCCAGTTGTTGGGCACCCACTCATTGTTAAGTTATGAGCTATCCTGTGGTTAGGTCATATGTTGCTTTGGTGGCACAACCCTTTAACTTCTACGACACCCTATAATATATAGACCTTTAGGCAATGCTATATGTTAGGTGGATATTAACATGTGAACAAATGCATAATTCATATACGTATTTATTAGTATTTTAGTAATTTTACACTTTAGATAACACATTTCATTATAGAAACTTTATGTTCTCTTCTTCTATTAGGAAAGGGTTATATCTTGTGTTTTTTCATGTTTTAGGGCTTTTCTAAAGATATTAAAGTACCTAAAGCAAGGTATGTTGGATATATCAAAGACTATGAAGGAGCCACGTTAATGGGATGTGAGTTAAATCCTAGAATACCATACACTGAATTCTCTGTCATCATCAAGAAACAGAAAGAGGTACAGTATTTGTGGACAGGTTTGGTTATATGAGTAAATCTAATATAAATGTATAGAGACATATAATAAAAGTTGAGGAAAAGGGTTGAAGTATACCTCACCTTTCCAAAACTCTGCGTAGTCCATTGTGTGAACATGAGGAGGAAGCCCTCGTGCACACAGTTGTTTTTTCCTCAGGTGCTATGGAGGTTTTTTTTCTGGCTTCATAGCAATAAATTGTTTTTGAAGTGAAAACTGGTGAAGAAGGCATAATAAATCTCACTGTGTGTAATCCATATTTGCTGATCACTTGATCGATAACGCAATCACGTGACACAAGTGGTTGGACAAGCTCATGACATCAGTTTCCAACCTCCTGTTTTTTTGTGAAATTGAGGATGACATATGACTCAAGAAATCATTGTTGACCAGTGGCCCGCAAAAACGGCCAAGAAACTCATTGTTTGCAGTTTTAGAAAAAAATATGATAGTGTGGGGGAGGCCTAAGGCCTCTTTCTCACAAGAGTATAAAACCTTAGGTATGGTACCCTTACTGTATCGTTTTCATACGTATAGTATATGGACACATTCATTTCATTGGACAATATGCCCATCCATTTAAATGGCCGTATTGTCCACCGTATATAGAGATATAGATATAGAAAAAATATAGAGAATGTCCTATTTTCTCCAGTATTCAGCTCCATAAGCCACATAGAAGTCTAATGGAATGTTTAAAATTCATGTTCCATACATGCTGCATTTGTTTTTGCACCGTATATACGTGCAGTATGCAGGGAGACCAGAACCAGCGGGAGGTACATTCTATCAGCCAGCCATCATTTGTCAGCCCGCCATAGTTTTTACGGATATGGTACAAATGCAATGACATATGTGCACATACGGATGAAAAATGTCACGTATATACAGATTCATACCGCACAGAAATACAGGACTGGAGAAGGGCGGCACGGTGGCTTAGTGGTTAGCATTACAGCCTTACAGAGCTGGGGACCTGGGTTAACATCTGCAAAGAGTTTGTATGTTCTCTCCGTGTTTTCGTAGGTTTACTCCGGGTCCTCGGGTTTCCTCATACACTACACTCCTACACAAAACATACTGCGAGGCTGATTAGATTGTGAAGGGGGACTGGGGGGACTGATCTGGCAATCTGTGTGCAGCGCTGCATAATCTGTGTGCACTATATAAATTAATTACTATTATTAAATCAGAATTTTGTGTGAAAGGGGTTGAACAATTAGTCTGGGCATTATATGACTTGTAATCTTCAATTTGCAACATTTCTTCTCTCTGCAGCCTCTATCTATGAATTTGGAGTCCTCTTTTAGCTGGTGGGTAGCGACCTAGCTGCTGTCACTTATGGTTCCCTGTACCCCCTGCATAAGGCTTCTGTGTAATGTGACGCCTCATTGAGCTTCTGAATTTTAGCAGAGAGTTAAAAGAGAAAGCAGAATGAACATTAATTAAGGTTTTAATACCCAAAATAATTGGAGAAAGAAGTACAATCCTGTGATAAGATTCATTGCATTTTTATACTTTCAGTTCTTATCAATACTATTGTTTTATGTATACAGGCAGTCCCCGTGTTACTTCCAAGATAGGTTGTTTAGGTTTGTTCTTAAGTTGAATTTGTATGCAAGTCGGAACTATATATTTTATAATTCTAGCTCCAGGCAAATGTTTTTTTTCCCAGTGACAATTGGATTTTCAAAATTTTTTGCTGTAATGGGAACAAGGATTATCAATTAAATGCCATTACAGACACCTTACAGCTGATCATTGCAGCCTGGGACTAAAATAAAGAATTCAGAGATCTTCACCAGATGACACAGCGAGCTCCGTCTGTAACTAGGGGTTCGGTGTCCTTAAGTCCTTTATGACAGAGAACTTTTACCATTGAAAATGAACGTATGACTGTAGTAGAAGAATACAAGAGATCTGGGTGCCAGATATGAGCATGTCTGATAAGTCTATGATACGCTTCATTAAGTGAAAGTAAAGAGTATATTTATAGCAGCACACTTCATATGTTCATGACATTTTACTAGCTACCAACAAAATCAATAATCTGTGATGGTGAATAGATGACTTCCATGATGTTATTATAAATCAGCAAAGCGTAAAATTGAAGCCATTAATGAGTCCGATCATTGAACTCTTGGGAAATGTTAATTAAATCTCAGCTCTGTAAATGAAATACTGCTGCTCTTAGACAAATACCTGCGCTGATCCAACGATAATGAAATGAGAATGGTTATATAAGAAAAGCTCTGAGAGTAATGCCAGTCTTGTACTGCCGCTTTGACAGTCTCATAAATTGTATTCATCAGATTCAGCTTTGTAAAAATGAAGAATTCATTGAGTCGTAGCGCTGGTATTTAATTACATTATTATCCTGTCAGCGGTAAAGACGGCATGCCAGGGTTGGTGAGTCTTCTGCTTGGGAATTCCCCTCTTTTTTGATTTTTGAACTACACTTGCCAGGGCAATAGGGGGCACTAGTGAGTCTTTATAGAGTCAGTGGTTAAATGTAATATTAATAATAATTCTTTATTTATATAGCACACACAGATTACACAGTGCTACACAATCAGTCCCTGTCCCCATGGGGCTCACACTCTAAACAACCTACCAGTGTGTTTTGGAGTGTGGAAGGAAACCGGAGGACCCAGAGGAAACCCACGCAAACACGGAGAGAACATACAAACTCTTTGCAGATGTTGACCTTGGTGGGACTAGAACCCAGGACTCCAGTGCTGCAAGGCAGAAGTCCTAACCACTCAGCCACCTTGCTGCCCAAAATATCCCCATTTCACCATCTTATGAATACCTCCAGCAAACTCAGGCTTAATATAGGAAAAATTGGGACACTAAACCACTGGAGCCATAAGGACTATAAAAAAAAAGTATAAATGTTTATATACTATTCCCAGTTTGGCCTTTTAGAACTTTAAGAATGAGTAATAGAACTAAATCAAAGAAGAAATCAACCCAAACGTGACTGGTTTAACCTATTATAGTAACCTCAGGATAGACAGAAGATCACCTCAATCTGGACTTAAAAGATCAGTAATGAGTGATAAGCGCACCATAACCGCAATATTCATAGAGAACATTGCTGTCTTAGGTTCTTGAAACACAGAAGTCCCGGTAACACCCTTAATGGGTGCTGGCACTTACATGCCTTCTTTTCCTTTTTGCTATATGTTCTGAAAATTCAGCTAGATTCTCCCTTGCTAGGAAGATGGACAGAACCTCTCTGAGATGGAAGATTACACTGAAGGAGGGAAAGCAGTGAGTCACAGCAGCTAGGTCTTCACCTGCCACTGGTGTGTTATGATCTAAATCGGAACATTTACAAGTACCTAATGTCTTTATACTAGATCTTACATTTCCACAACATTGAAATCTGTTTTCTACTTGATACATTCTGTTGTAATGTTATATGACTGAAGATGTAAATATCATATTTAACAGATCATCAAAAAGATGATTGAAAGGAAACAAGCACAGATAAGGAAGGTGTATCCAGGCTTGTCGTGTTTTAAAGAAGGAGTGCGACAAATACCAATTGAAAGTATACCTGGAATCCGTATGTATTTCTTTGCTCTATGTTTTTATAATTTTTTTTGCATATAATTGGTTTACTTTCATATCCAGTTGTGTTAAACACATTGCATTTATGCAGCAAATTATAACTATGTGAAAGACATAGGTAAAGAGATCAAGGTATCAAATGTATTAAAGGGGTGGGGGTGTCACCTGGCACCATTGCTGAACACTCCCCAGGGACACAGGACACAAGCTTGCAGGGAGCAAGGTAAAATTTTATATAAGTTATTGTTTTAACGACTCATGTTAGAAGTTTTATAAAAACAGTTTGGGGATAAGCTATTTATTGTCTGTGGGGACATGGAGGAGACTCAAAAAGGGTGCCTGGTGATAGGTTCCCTTTAAAAGTTTTTAAAAGATGAGTTATTCTTTAGATCTGGAGAATTCTAAGTACCTATGCTCTGTATACCATTTGGAAACCCTGCAAAATCCCATATTGCTATATACAGCCACAAATGCCATTTATCCAATATTATAAGTGAATGCACTTATTACATGAGAAATAAATGGATTACTGTAAAACTGATTAACTTGATTACAGCCGCTGAAAAATTGTTTATGTGATAGTGTGGTCTTATGTATATCATATTGTCTTATAGGGGAGACAGGCTGGAAGCCAAGTATAAAAGACAGAAGGTAAATTACACATGTTACATTCACATTTTAAGTATCATTTTGTTGTCATCTCTGCTTAAAGGGGTGTTACCTCTAAGGACTCCTTATCCATAGCATATGGGAGAGGTGTCTGTCTAAGGTCTGCAAGAACGAGGGCTTGCAAGTGCCCTTATAGAACAGAGCTCTAGCAGATATGCTCAGCCTGCTCTACATTGCACATAGATGTCCCAGAAGTATAGTTGAGTATGTGTCCTAGTTCTCAATGAAGCACTTTATCCCTTTCATGACCCATGGTCATTGATACCTGAATGTCCAGGTCAATTTTTGCAGTTCTGTTTTGCATTTCCCTAAAGGGGTATTCCAGGAATAAGCATTAGTCATGTACAAATGGGTCCTTAAAATATAAGCTAATATGTAATTAGTTGTTTTTTAAAACTTTGCTCCCCTTATCAGAAAAATGCTGCTGACATAGACTGTAATGAAGAATTAAAATGCTACCGTCCCTTTAACCAGTACGTTGATTTCCTCTGGGCGTAGCAGACACAGGACAGAAGATGGCCGCTGGTCACATGTCCACATCACATGTCCTGCACCTGCCTGGGCAGGTCATGTGATCATTACTTTGTTTGGTTGTAGTAGGTTGTTTGTAGTCTGTTACATCATCACTAGAGCTAAAGCTGTATGCAGATGACCTGAGATGGGCCCATTGAGCTATTATCATATTCAGCAGTACAGCTTATTCATGAGTGGGAGGTACAGCCACACCCCAAGTGCTTGACTGACAGCCTGTATAATGATGTGATACTAGTGGTGCTGGCTGCCTCTATTTGCTTCCTGGTGTTGGCGGCCACACACCCCCGGGTCGTGTGTGTATGAGATACTCCTATACACATGACTGACAGCCTGTATAATGATGTGACACTAGTGGTGCTGGCTGCCTCTATTTGCTTCCTGGTGTTGGCGGCCACGCCCCCCGCAGCCTGTGTGTGTATGAGATACTCCTATACACATGACTGACAGCCTGTATAATGATGTGACACTCCTGGTGCTGGCGCCCCCTGCACCCTGTGTGTGTATGAGATACTCCTATACACATGACTGACAGCCTGTATAATGATGTGACACTCCTGGTGTTGGCTCCTCTATTTGCTTCCTGGTGTTGGTGGCCACACCCCCCGCAGCCTGTGTGTGTATGAGATACTCCTATACACATGTCTGACAGCCTGTATAATGATGTGACACTCCTGGTTCTGGATCCTCTATGTGCTGCCTGGTGGTGGTGGCCACGCCCCCTGCAGCCTGTGTGTGTATGAGATACAACTGCTTCAGAATGCAGCAGTGTATAAGAGCATGTCAGATATAGCTGATGCCTGCAACTCTCACATGTGTATAGAAGGAGAGAACATGTGTATAGCAGAACATGTCAGGTACTTGTGTAGCTGATGTCTGTATTTGCACAAGGTAAATACAGTTAGGATATATATAGCTGTATTGCAGTTTTGAAAGGGTTAAGGGACTTGCAGACACCTGTTCCCTAACCTTTTGGATATGGGGATGTATTTCTTGAGTGCTAATACCTCTTCAAGTGACTTGAATTTCAATAAGGTATAAAACTTATTGAACATGAATGAAATGTCTAATTATTTAATTTTTATTTCTATTTTCGTTGTTGTATTTCATTTCAAGTAAAGAGCCAAAAGATGCCGATCAGCTGTACAACACCCTGAAAAATATTCTGCAGCAGGTGAAGGTGAGTGCTCTACTGGTACATGTGCTTCAGTCATCTGTCCCCTCAGAAGGCATTATATGGCCTATCTCACCATTTAGTAGCAGTCAAGGTCCATGTGACTCAAGGATAAAATTACACTTATCAGTTATCAGTGTTTCAGAATCATCTATGAAGACGTGTCACAGGCAGGTGACCGGCTAATTGGCATATTTTAATAAATACCCAAAATTCTAATTCAACCTATTGTAACAATGCCCCTTAAAGAGAACCTGTCATCAGAATTTGGACTAATAAACCATTACCAGTATGCTGTCAAGCAGATGGGAAGGTTCTATATCATGTTAAGCAGATGGGAAGGTTCTAGATCATGTTTCTTTCATGGCCCAGCTTGGTGGCATCATCCAGAAAATCATCTTTGAACTGTGATGTGAGTCAGTGTATAAAGTCAAGGAGGCGGAGAGTTTATTATTGAAGTTAAACTCTCCCATCCTCTAAACATCTTCCCCCATGTGATTGACATCATGCATTGGACTTCATGAAATCTGATAAATGATGTCCCTGGCCGCAGGACAATCAATTACAGTAAAGTGGCATTCTAGGGCAAGGAAAGTTTGACTTCAGAGTTAAACTCTCCACCTCCTTGACTTCATGAAACCAATTTACATCTCACGTCAAAATTGATTTTCTGGATGATGCCACAACACCAGGGCATGAAAGAAACATCATCTAGAAGCTGCTCTGTTGCTTGACAAAATACTGCGAGTGGTTTACTAGGCCAATTTCTGATGACAGGTTCCTTTTAAGAACACAGAAATATTAAATTGCAGTACCATCTTTCCTAAAAACACAGAAAGTTACTTACCAGTGTCCAGAACTGCACTTCATAGGAAAGGAATATCAGCTCAACATTTTATCTCTACTTGTTTCACACATATTTTTTTAAAGCAGATTAATCTTGAGTTTAATGTGATTGGAATATAATATGTTGGAATAATATAATTAAAATTCGAAAGGCATGACATTTACTTAAAGGGAACCTGTCACCAGGAGACCCATTTTTAGCACTCCCCCAGTCCCCACAGAGCATAGTACATACACTGCCAAAGTGTTTTTGTATTAAAAATTGGTTTTACAGAAAATAAGATATGTTATATTGTACTTATTCCAAATTATTCCCTTTACCCCAGCGCACTTGCTTCAGCCACTTTCATAAATGCGACATATTTTTGTGTCGAAATATATGCTGTTCAGCCACCCTGCCGGATATAACAGGAGGGCCAAGTCTCTTGATGTATCCGGAGGCGCGGAGATTTCATCATACACCAGCACATAAGCTAAATCTCCCCCAATGTGGTTTTGTCTTGTTATTAATTGGTTGGATTCAAGCTTATAATTACCAGTAATGTGCTTTCCTTGATGTTATAATTTTGGGTCTCTATTAACAGTCATCATGTCTGAACATTTGAGACCTGACTGAGGGCAATTTTGTCCCTCCTTATAGTTTACACAGGAGCAGGGGTGCACCTAGCCTTTCTGCTGCCTGAGGCGAGCTATAAAAAGACGCCCCCCCCCACTCCATATATGTATTATATCAAGGAGTGTCAGGACCAGACCCAAATCATATTGGTTTAATTTGAAAATAAAGCAATGCAAAATTCATAATAGCGTGCCACCATGTACTACACAGCGAGCTACCATAAAGAACAAAATACATACAACAATCTGCCATATAATTTAAAATCAATACATCATGCCACCATATATTATAAAATACATCCGGCGTCCTCCGTGTAATCTATAATAGATATAGCGTGCCCCCATATACCATATAATACATACAGCGTGCCCCCATATACCATATAATACATACACTGTGCCACCATATACCATATAATACATACAGCGTGCCACCATATTCCATATAATACATACAGCGTGCCCCCATATACCATATAATACATACAGCGTGCCCCCATATACCATACAATACATACAGTGTGCCCCCATATACCATATAATACATACAGCGTGCCCCCATATACCATATAATACATATAGCGTGCCCCCATATACCATATAATACATACAGCATGCCCCCATATACCATATAATACATACAGCGTGCCCCCATATACCATATAATACATACAGGGTGCCACCATATTCCATATAATACATACAGCGTGCCCCCATATACCATATAATACATACAGCGTGCCCCCATATACCATATAATACATACAGCGTGCCGCCATATACCATATAATACATACAGCGTGCCCCCATATACCATATAATACATATAGCGTGCCCCCATATACCATATAATACATATAGCGTGCCCCCATATACCATATAATACATATAGCGTGCCCCCATATACCATATAATACATACAGCGTGCCCCCATATACCATATAATACATACAGGGTGCCGCCATATACCATATAATACATACACTGTGCCGCCATATACCATATAATACATATAGCGTGCCCCCATATACCATATAATACATACAGCGTGCCGCCATATACCATATAATACATACAGCGTGCCCCCATATACCATATAATACATACAGTGTGCCCCATATACCATATAATACATACAGCGTGCCCCCATATACCATATAATACATACAGCGTGCCGCCATATACCATATAATACATACAGCGTGCCGCCATATACCATATAATACATACAGTGTGCCGCCATATACCATATAATACATACAGTGTGCCCCCATATACCATATAATACATACAGTGTGCCCCCATATACCATATAATACATACAGCGTGCCCCCATATACCATATAATACATACAGCGTGCCCCCATATACCATATAATACATATAGCATGCCCCTATATACCATATAATACATATAGCGTGCCCCCATATACCATATAATACATATAGCGTGCCCCCATATACCATATAATACATACAGCGTGCCCCCATATACCATATAATACATATAGCGTGCCCCCATATACCATATAATACATACAGCGAGCCGCTATAAATATATATATATATATATATATATAAATATATATATATATATATATATATATATATATATATATATATATATATGAGACACAGTATACACACACACTCATACAGAATGTACACATATATACAGCATATATACTACTCATATAGCATGCATATACACACACTCACCACACACATACAGTATAAACACACTTATATACAGTCATACAGTATACAAACACACACACTAACCGTGCAGTGTATACATGTATACAGAGATGCATATAAATATACATGTTTGTGTGTGTATATATGTGTATATACATGTATACACATCTAAATTTAGATGCATCTTAGGATATAATAAATACATACTTACCATGACGGCGGCCGCGGACGGGTGAAGCAGGCGGCCGGGAGAGTCGGGCGGGCCGCGGAGGCTTGCGGCGGACGGCCGGGAGTTGCGGGCCGAGGAGGCTTGAAGCGGGCGCCTGGGAGAGGCGGGCGGGCCGCGGAGGCGGGTGGCTGGGAGTGGCGGGCCGCGGACGAGTGAAGCGTGCGCCCGGGAGACACTGGCGGGCCGCGCAGGTGTGAAGCAGGCGGCCGGGCCGTGGAGGCGGGCGGCCAGGAGTGGCGGGCCCTGGATGGGTGAAGTGGGCGGCCGGGAGATGTGAGCAGGCCGCGGAGGTGTGAGGCGGGCGGCCGGAAGTGGCGGGAGAGGTGGGCGGACCGCGGATGCATGAGACGGGCGGTCGGGTCGCGGACAGGGGAGGCGGGCCTCGGATGGGAGACGTCGGCCGGCCAGAGGCAGAGGGGAAGGGGGCGGACCACGGACTGGAGAGGCGAGCCGGGGGTCCGGGAGAGGAGGGTCAGAAGGCGGCCGCAGACAGAAGGGGCCGAGCTGCGGTGAGTAACCTGCCTGATGCCGCCCCACCGTCCACCAGGAGGCGCCGCCGCCTGAGGCGAGTTTCTCAACTCGCCTCATGGTAGGTGCGCCCCTGCACAGGAGACATAAGTGAGGTTATTGCATTGGGGGAGAAAAGTAGATAGTGGAAAGTGTATGAAATCCTGTTGTGCCGGAATAATATGATCAGAGTTTATTAAGAGGGGTACAGTCTGCAACCAAGTGAAATCTTTGTTCTTTCATTTATGCCAATGTCTTTTATTAACCCCTGAGTGCTGAGTAGAACACCACAGCCATTGTGTTTTAGTGAAGATTTCATGACGATATAATATAGGTGTGGTCAATGCTGTATGTAAATGATAATGTAACAGCTGAAATTTCTTATAATAATTTTCTGTTTCAGAGTCATCAAAGTGCATGGCCTTTCATGGAGCCGGTGAAAAGAACAGAAGCACCAGGATACTATGAAGTCATAAGATTTCCCATGGGTAATGTCTACAACCTTCATAATGTAGACCCCTGCGAATGTAGGTTGGGTAAAAGCTTCATTGTATGTAGGACTCTCAGGACGGGTGCACACAATCGTCTGCTTCATACAGGCTGAAAAACGGGTAGTTTGCAGCCTGTTGAAGAAGGGAGGGTTGAGCGCTCATCATCCCTCCCATCCCCATAGGACACGGGTAGGCCGCATCACAATATGGGTAAGAATAGGATCTGCCCAGCTCGGCCACGGTGCGGTGAGACCCGGTGTGCTCCCCTGACTGGGGACGTGCAGAACGCAAGTCAATAGCAGTTTCTGCGGCCAGATCACACCCATTATATACAGTCCTGTGAACTTAGGCTCAGTATGGCAGCCAGTAAACCTGAGAATGAAGGGGCAGCAGTGTTCATATAGTGATACAATACATTCACTTCACAGCCACGTCCAGTACTTCCGACAATGTAGCCAACCTACGGTTTTAAAAAGCCGCAAAACCAAGGCCCTTTATCTAAGTAATATCAGGGGGATTCAAAACTCTAAATTTTGATTAGCAAATTTCTCCAAATTAATCAATTTGTAAGATTTTCCATCTCAAGGGAAACCAGTTGTTTTTGCACTGGTCTGAGATAGGTTTCATGGACTAACATTTTCTTTTTAACGGAACCTGTCACAGGCATTTGGGACAATAAACCAATCACAGGGCCTTGTGGATCGGAGGTTGTGTCTCAAATACCCCTACGCTAACTGCAGGGTAGCTATAGACTTATCTTTCTAATTTGGGGCTCTAGACATTAAGACACCCATCCATAAGGACCATATAAGGACATAAATTGCTCATCACTCATGACCCTCGACAGGTCGGCTCCAGGTTTCAGTAGGCCCCTGGGTGACAGAGCCTCAGTGGGCCCCTTTGCAGTAAATTCAAGCGGCAGCATTCAAAAGTCAGAAACCAAAAGAGTCTCTTGTTCTAAAATATTCCCTTGTTTTTTGATACCAAACAGCCCACTCATGGTTATTTAATATACGGCCCCCTCACACCCTATGGATTCATTAGATACAGGCCCCTCTCCCCCATGGATTCTTTATGTATGGCCTTGTGTGGGCCCCCCAGCAGCTCTGGGCCCCGGCGCTTGCCCAGTTATACCCGGTGCTAGTTCCAGCCCTGGCCCTGGATGGCTTGTTTGTCACTGTGTCGTTCCAATATAGAAGTGTCATATGGTCAATGTTTTTTCTGTAATTCTAGATCTTAAAACTATGAGTGAACGTGTGAAGAACAGGTATTATGTGACAAAGAAGCTGTTCATGGCAGATCTACAAAGAATCTTCACAAACTGCAGAGAGTACAACCCGCCAGAGAGCGAATACTTCAAATGCGCAAACATCCTGGAGAAGTTCTTCTACACTAAAATAAAAGAAGCGGGATTGATTGACAAATAAGTAGGGAACACCATGTTCCATGAACGTGCCTGAAATAATTGGCTTGCCTACTGTTTAGCGCGTCACACCTTGAATTTTGCACTCTTCTACTTCCTAGTAATATTATTGGCTTTTAGCAAGCTTTCCTTTGGTGTCTACGATTTTGTATAGATTTTATTAGACAAGGTGCTTTATAACCTTTAGGGCTTTTAGAGTATATAATGTTGATATGAGATGTTTTGTATATTTAGAACCGTTTTGTACAATGAGATTTATCATGTTAACCACTAATATAACAGAAAGGCTGATTGTAGATTATAGATTTGCTTATGCCGGCCATAAGTTAAAACAGAATCTGTTAAAACTACAGCAGAAGAGAATATTAAAGGGACCCTGTTGGGCATGCAGTCTGAGCAGCTGTACATTGTAGACGAGAAGGAGCTGAGTAGATTTAGAATATTAGGATTTATCGGAAGTGTCTCTTGTGAACCAATCAGAGCTCAGCTTTCATTTTATCAACTTCTATGGGAAAAGTAAATCTGAGCGCTGATTGGTTGAGAGGAAAACTGTTCTAGTTGTTCATGACAAACTCTCCCCCATTGTATCTATCGCATTCATTACATCACAGAATTCTCACTGCATTTTCAACAGGTCCCATTTCATTATATTTCTTGCCATTTTAGCAACTCCTTTCTAGAAATATTTTCATTATTTTATTATTTCTACCAGACTCGTTTTCAAATGGCAATTAAAATAAAAAAAAAAAACTAAATAAATAGTAAAACCACCACCATCTGCAATAAACAGGCAGCGTTTACAGCAAACTCTATTCCATCAATGAACATGGTGACAGCCTGTGACATCACTGCCTATACTGCTGTATATCAATCCAGTCACCTATATGTCACTTCTCTCCAGGTCTATGGGTGTATTGCTTAGGTCATGGAAAATAATGGGGGGTCCTTGATGATATATTGATAAGAAATTTATTTTTATAGCATATTTTATAGATCCCTTTGCCATATGGTATGGTTTATTATACATCATCATATAGTGAATATTGCGTTACCTATGATAAGATTTTATTAGCAGCACGGGTAAAAGAGTTCTTAGTGCCCCATATATTAATGGACATTTGTTTTAGTTTTACATTTGGATTCCAGGGCTGTTTTTTATATTCAATTACGGTAAGTAAATAAAATCATAACAAAGGATGCACCATTTTAAATGTTCGGTAGATTTAGTGTTAAATTAAATTTGACACAAAACAACATATTGGGAGAATCTATATTGACGGGTGTCTTAATATTCCCTCTTGTCGGTGCTCTGCTATTCGGGTCTTCTAAGAGGCTTCAGCCAGGTCAGACCAGTTTAGACCAGTTTAGACCAGGTCTGACTTGGAGCAGATTTTGGCAACAGTTTTTGCTTACTACCCAGTGAAAGGGGTTTTCCAGTTTATATATCTATTCACAACTTATCTATAAGTTGGACCATCAGACTGGTGGGGCTCAAACACATGGGACCCAAATGGATTATTATTATTGATGTGTTCACAAGCTGTAAAAACCCCTTTAACTAATTTCTTTACAGTCAATTAAAGGGAGTTTTGATCTGCAACATAGTAAAATCCAGTACCTGTAAATTGGGTTTACAAAAACTAAGCTAAGCATTTTGTATGTGCTAACCCCCTAATCAATCTCTTTATGTCTGTTTAGATATTCAGACTTCAAGAGATTTTTAGATGTTTTAGACAAAACACAGCCATGGAAGTCAGTGAATCAGAGATGCCATTTACAGTATGTGCTACCACTTTTTAAAATGGCGCTTTGTTAGAGGACACTATAAGAAGTTGCAGTATGGTGCAGTATTGTCACCTATTTCAGTGGGTAAGATATACACATGGAAAATGACAAACATACAGTATGTACTGGAAATAAATGTAAAATAATTTCAAGAAAACTTGGCAGTCCTTATCTGAGGAATTTTTCAAAATAGCATATTTTATTCAAGTGAAAAATGGGGTTGCAATACAAATTAACATACAACGTTTCAGTCTATACGCATCAGCCCTTCATCAGGCTCGGATTGCTAGGTGTATAGGATAGCAGTGATAGGAGTGCGGTACTGTGACCTCTCTGCGCTCAAACGGTCACAGCACCGCACTCTTATCACTGCTATCCTATATACCTTGCAATCCATGCCTGATGAAGGTCTGATGTGTATAGACCGAAACGTTGCATGTTAAATTCACCTAATTTTCTTGAAATTAATTGATGGTGTTGTAACCTACTCGAGCACCCGATGTGTGAAACTAAAAGAGTGACATGTATTGTCTCTACTATAAATGTAAAATAGGCATAGTCACAAATGTAAAATGATTGGGTTTACAATGGGCAAGCCTATAAGGCCTTACTGCGCGTTTCCTTAGAGGATTTCATCCGTTACTCCTCAGCAATATCAGCCTGTAACAAATGTGTGTTGTTCTAAGCAGCTCTTTTACCCTGACGTAAGACTGGGAAAGTCTATTATAGCGTAATGTAGAATTTTCCTTCTGTATCATTATGCTTTTTCATGTTTCATGAATGTTGCTGTAGATATCAAACCTAAATTTATTCTGCATAAAAAGATGCAACCTATTAAAAGGTTACGTATCCTACACTCTTGAAATTTGTCTGCAAATGACTATAAATTTGGCAACCAAACCATGTACGTAAGACTTGGAGGCTCCACGCACCTAGATGTGGCTAATTCTCATTTGTTCTGAGAATCAGGCCACGTGTTCTCCAAATTTTTCAATGGACCTATTCATACACAGCCAAAAAATATGTCCTAATACAATGTAATAATATAAGCAGAAGCGGTGCCAAAGGGATCCAGGGAAATCGCTGAAATGCTGAACAGAAAGTGAATAAATAAATGTGACTATTCTTGTGGACTTTGGCTTTTCTAGAGAAGCTTTCTTATAAAAGGCACTTGTCCCCTGTGTATCATGTGAGCAGAGGAACAGTCACGTGTATATTATGGGAGTGCTGGATAACAGAGGGCTCTGCACAATGTTCTACATTGTCTCCATAACTCTACTTCAGGCCTCTTGCCCACAATGAGTATAGTCAGTGAAGGTCGCTCCGTGTGTTGAAGGGATATCCCGACCCGAAACTCTGGTCACTGGACTCTGAACTGGTGTGCTGATTTTGTTATTGATCAGAGGTTCGGGTCGGGAGATCCCATCAGCGCACAGAGCGATTTTCACTGACTTCACGAAAAGAGGTCTTACTCATATGAAAGTAAGTGTACAGTAGCCCGATCACCTATATTCATAATCCTAGACCCCCTGGTCATAGCTTTATTCAGCTTCATATAATATCAGAAATACAGTAATCTATTCACTGTACCAAACTGTTTCCATAACTCCCACTCAATTCTATAAGAGTTATGGAAACAACATAGAACAACCTGCTCGATGGCCGCCCTAGAGAGCCAAGTTCTCCAATCTTAGCCATAAAAGGATGACATGAGAATACCCCTTTTAACCCCAGTTCCCGATCAATAATATTAATAACTGAAATTTGATGGAAATTCTGTTTTCTTCCTCCACTGACATATTAGTATGATCTTGCAGCTGTGTGTCTATTTTTATGTTTTATCATTTCAAATAACGCAATATTTTCCTTTAGGCCTTGTTCACTGATGCTGGAATAGAACGAGTGGTTTTTGCAAATGCTTTCTATAGCAGAATAATCTACCTTTGTAAAGTTAATATATTGTATTGTTTCGGATTGATTTTAAATTATATACAGGTATTTTGCAATTGTCTTTGTGTAAAATATTCCGATATACTGTGTATATTGATAAAAGTAACTATCATTTAGATTTTTATGTAAATAGCAGTTTGTTCAAACAAATAATAATTTCAATAAACAATGTAAATAATATTTGAAAACAAAGCATGACCTGTTTATGTTCGCTTCATTTACTTTCTCCGGACCCTTGTTTACAGCTCACCAAAATACCATCGCTCTAAAGGACCAAGCAGCCAGGGGAATAAGACCACACCTTGTGGAGACTTATCAATATCTAAAGGGTACATGTCGCCTAATTTTCACTAATGACAGGTTGCAAAAGCCCATTACTGATGTATTGCAAAGATCCTTTGTCCATTTTCTGAGCATTTTCATTATAATATAATTGTGTGTTTTTTGTTTCTGGCTCCCTACCAGAATCCTGTGCTGGGTCCCGGGGGTTGCTTTGGTTTGGCTGCAAACTTTGCCTCAAATTTGTACCTTGTCGCCATCTAAGGTTTGAACTGGTTCGGCCTGTGTTCTCCGTTTGTCTCTGTGTTTTGTCATCTTTCCTGTACCCATTCAGTGTAGGGATTGTTGACCATAAGTCCCTGACCATTAGGGTTTGCAAGGCTTGTTAGATAGACGACAGGTATGTTGGCGAGTTTAGAGCCTGCATCCCATTTTCTACCTTGTCAAGCAATTTATTATATACAGGTATTTTATGCATATGATGAATCACATGATAAATATAGGTTTCAGATTTCTGTGGACATTTTCATAGATAGGTTGTTATATACACTGCCCATAAAAATAAAGGGAACACTCAAAACACATCCTACATCTGAATTAATTAAATATTTTCATTGAATACTTTGTTCTAGACAACAAAATCACAAAAAAAAAAATATATATATATATATCAATGAAAAACAAATTTATTAACCTCATCAGCAGTGGCGAAACTACCACCATAGCATCGTGCCCCTGGGCCCCTCCCGGCTACCACCCACATCTCTCCTAGCCTGCCCACCTCTCTCCTGGATCGCCCACCACCTCCCTGACCCGCCCGCTCATACCCCTGCAGGGCAGCACAGTCGACAGCAGCTCTGAATGTACCCCGTGTCTAAATGTAAATGTGCCCAGTGTGTACTAAGTAACTGTCACCTACCTGGGTAGGGTAGTGGACCCACCCTAACCGGTGGCCAATAATTGGGCACTGTCCCCTTCCTAGGTCACAGCACAGGACAAACAAAAAACACAATGAATGGTCAGAGAAAAGAAAAATTAAAAAAAAAAGCCAAATAGAAGACAATACAATGCAGAAAGATTGCTTTTTGGACAATATAAAACTTCATTGGCGAATATAATGATGCCGGTGAAAATATGTTTCATGTCATATATTGAAGATGGAAAATTCTAGTTGCTGTGAGATTAGTTGCTAGAAGCAATAAACTATATTTTAGTATCCGGATGCTGTAATAATGCCACCAATAAACATGGACCTTTGTAATTGGTTGCTGTGGGCAATAAAAATTTGGGTGGTATCAGGATAATTCCAATGTACTGTGGCTTAGAGGTTGCCCATAGCAGCCAATAAAAATAAGAAGCTTATGTCATATATTCTTAAAGACATCTCTCTTGGTAGGTCTATCACAATCCCTAATTGCAGGCACCTCAAAACTAATCTCTACTGTATTCTCCAGCTGTATATGTAATTCCAACAAACAGGTTACTCTGCAGGACCGTGTACCCTGGTTTCTGTATACATGATAGTGTCCGGTGATTAGCTCTTGAAAAATGATTTACCGTGGCTCAGTGGTTAGCACTACAGCCTGGCAGCGCTGGGGTCCTGGGTTCAAGTCCCATCCAGGTCAACATCTGCAGAGTTTGTATGTTCTCTCCGTGTTTGCGTGGGTTTCCTCCGGGTTCTCCAATTTCCTCCAACACTCCATAACATACTGTTAGGTTGATTAGATTGTGAGCCCCATTGGGGACAGGGACCAATTTGGCAAGATCTGTGTAATCTGTGTGCACTATATAAAGGAATTATTATTTATATGTGAGATTATAGAATTTCCCTTATAAAGAATGGCTGGATTATTGTACAAACATCTATGTAACCTGGATAGTAAGCTCTTACCTAGCGCTTGTAGCCTTCATTCCTATTGTTTTATCTGATCTGCTCTGTAATGGACTTTTTTTTCTGCATTTGTATCGCAAAATCTGTAAAACGCTGCAGAACGTGATGGAGATATATAGATTTATTATACAAATAGCTGTGCCTCATGGTGTCGGATACGGAAGTAACATTACATGTCAGCCCACTGAGGATCATTAACTAATCCTAACCGGCATAGAACAGCAGGTAAGATTAGGTGGCCTCTAATGGCAGAAAGGGACTGTAGCAACTAGTTACCAAATCTGGTGGGGATCAGTGTCCCTCACCTTTCTCCCTGTCCATTCCATTACACCATCTGGAAAATGGGCAATGAAAAATTCAACTTGTGCAAACGTAGGAGAAGAGAGGCAAACCAATGGTTTGTGTCCTTCTACAACAATGGGCATTGCATTGTCCACAAGTCAGCCTTGTGCCTGGCCATCTATGGTGCAGATTACCTCTGCTTACAGCTAATGGTACGGACTTATTCACACGCCCATTATGGGGCCAGTGATCTGGTTGCATGATGAGGCCAAATCACAGCCCCTATAGACCTCTTGCTCCCGATGAGCACACTCATCTTCCTATGGAGGGAGGAGGGGTGAAGAGCGCCCCCCCCCCCCCCCCCCCGCTGTGTGAATGAGCCCTAACATGTACAATTTCTTCAAGTAAACAGGCCATGGAATGGGGAAAACAATATGAAATACAAATAACTTAACTTTAAAACTTTGATACGTCAATATACATCATTTATTCACAAATGTTAACACTAATAAAAATATGAAAATTCAGATACAAATGGCTCCAAAACACAGATATACACTTTTATTTCTCCCCTTTATGAATAAAATCCTACTGTATAACCTGACGCCGTATGTAACCATCACACTGGATTCTAGAGATTGCCTAGTAGAAAAATACACATCAGCGGCTTCCAAAATATAACTACACATACAACCCCTAGGGTAGGTTTCCTCCAGTCACCGATTCCTAGTCTGATTACTTGTTCTGCTCAATGTCCATAACTCCTCCACCCATACTACGAGAAGTTTCAATGACACAATAACAAGGGGAGAGACACTTTCAATAATTCTGGTGTTTGTGAGGAACCAGACAATATACAGTGGCTTCTAATACCACTACAAGGGTGTCCACTAAAATATATACATAAATGCATATTTTACATAATACAGCTGAAATCAATTCACAATGTACAAATGGGGCAGTGCAACATTTCAGCTCCTTAACCCTTAAATACAATCTCAGGAAAGCCTGAAGCCTGCAAGTCCATGACCCAAGAGCTCCACTTAAAGGAATCTAAGATGTGGACATGTTACAAAGACACATCATACCGGTTGTAAAAGTCTTCTCCATATTTGTCACCGCTCCTGTGTATACAAGCACAAATGCTACTGTTGCCTCAGCAAGCATGATGGTGGCTTTATATTGGCACCAAACAAGGTGCCAACATTTCCACAGCTTAAAGGGGTCTTCTATGGTTAAAATACTGATAACCCATGCTTAGAATATTCCTACAATATCACATTGGTCTTACACCCTCAACGATCAGTTATTGGAAGGGGCAGTGCTGCTTCAGAGAGGCTGGCAAGCCTTAGCCATCAGGGTGCCACTTAGTGCCCCATTCAGTTGTAGGATTAAGTACAGCCACCATACTATCTGCTATACTGCACCCTATAAGAAGCAAAGGGAACCTCACTGAAACACTAAGGTCCCTTTAAACAATTGTTAGATTGGGGTGTCTGATATTGATCACCTATCCCAAGTATAGGTCATTTTTTTAGTCCTGAAAAGCACCATGAATGTGCAACCTAACATGTAGCCTGCGGAAGGAGCCGAGCAAATTGTAACTTTATATTTCTATCTTCTATGAATGAGAAGCAGTCATGGCGTGATCTCTATGCACAGTGGTAGAGTAGAGACTGACAATAACTGATAGGACCAGGCCATGACCGCTTCTATCAGTTATTGTCAGTCTCCACTCAGTCATATAGTTATGGAGACAGTCCAAGGCACAGAACGATAGAGAATATAAGGGACTCAAGCTTTTCCCAGGAAACTAAATGTTCCTTAGCTGTGGCTCCCGAGTTATGGACGAGTATCTGAGTGTGTATCACATGTACAAATGTCCGCACAGAGGGCTGATAGACAGCAGTGGTGGGTGGTCATTATATGAGACCCTCCACTTAGAGCAGAGAGATTACCCGCACTGGATGCACAGACCCCAAGTAACATTTACAGTAAGTACATTTACAACAGTCTCTGCTTTTCTGTTCAACGACAGCCAACAAACGCTTCATTGTATCTGGCAAGAGATTTCCTGTTGAGTGATTTCCGCTTCATATTGTCGTCCTTGAAAATAGGAGAAAGTAAAAACTCTGTATCTGTGAAGGGATCTCCTCTTCTGAGCTTTCTGGAAGATATGAATAAATTGCGTAAAACAAGAGATCGTAATGAAGGTCAGACATGACAGGGAATGCACAGACAACAATTAAAGGGGTTGTCACACCACAGACACTGCAGCTAAAAGGGTCTGTTCTCATACAAGTCGCAACCAAATATAAAAACCTAATGACAACTTCTATGTGAACGCACACTTGGACCAGTTTCATACGATAGTACTCTGCATCAGAACAAATGGGTCCTTCCATTATGCCATTTTATGCATTTATTTGGCTCACAAATACAGAAGCAAAATACTAATTTAATAATCAATCTGACACTTTTCCATAACCTACAAGATAGTTGATCAGGGTTCGGTAATAATTATTATGTAGGGGCCTTAAATGGGTTATCCGGATTTAAGAAATTACTTAGGACCGAGCTGGGATGGGCTATTTAAAAATAATAAAAAGTGTACTTACCTCCTCCGGCGCTGCCAATGTCCCCCGCTGCGGTCCATCTAATCCGTGCCCCAGTTTGTTTACAGAGGCACAGAAGCCGCGTTCAGGGAGCTTCCGGCCAGCGATGTGGCCGGCTCCTCCCATCCGTCCTCATCTCTCAGCATTGTAAGGTGGGCGTGTCCTATCGCAGGTCCTTTAGCCTCACATTAGCAAAGTGTACACCAAGCATATATATCACATGAAATCACGGCAGCCTGCATGGAGAGGAGTATAAGTCCATGCTGTAATCTTTTTTTACGTGGTCAGATATGTGCATGGGGTACAGTTTGCTAATGTCAAGAAGCTAAAAGACCTATAATGATGTCAACCTGCTCACAAGACATTAGGCCACGCTCCCTGACTGGCTCTTTAGATCCCTAGATATCAGGCAAGTTTATAACTCTGATTTGTGGAGGATGTAAAGGAAACAATTTTAGCTAAGAGAAGGGCACCAGATAGTTACTAGAGCTTTCTAGAGACCTGCCATTTGCCGTATTTGCAAAAATGTGGTGACAGGTATCCTGTAAAGTCCCTCCCCACAGCAGAACGTCTTCTGCTCCCCATAAAAAGTGTCCGAGTGTATTTGGGGGAAAAGGAGATTTCCATAAGCTGGTGAAGTGGTCAGCCACTGAAGTGATCAGGTGATTAAACCTTGTTTTCTCCAGACGGAGAGAGTGCCCCCTTGCCTTTTGATTTAACCTGGAACAACTTTCCACCATATTTTTTATATGGGCCATTCATATATTTATATAGATTAATCATGTCCCCTCTTAGACGTCTCTTTTCCAGACTAAATAAATCTAGTAGTTTTAATCTTCTCTCATAACGGAGACCCTCCATAACTGATAGTTTTGTAGCTCTACGTTGAACCCTCTCCAGCTCCAGGGCATCCTTTTTATGGACCAGTGCCCAGAACTGGACAGCTTATTCCAGGTGAGGCCGGACCAGTGCCTTGTAAAGTGTAATATTACATCTCTATCACGAGAGTCCATACCACTTTTGATACATGACAAGATTCTTCTGGCTTTAGAGCTAGCTGATTGACATTGCATGTTGTTATTTAATTTATGATCTACTAGTCACCCAGGTCCTTTTCAAAAAGGGACTCTCCCAAGGACATATTTTGCCTTTGGATCATTAGTCCCCAGGTGCATAACCTTACATTTATCCACATTAAACCTAATTTGCCAAGTGGACGACCAAACACTTAGTTTGTCCAAGTCACCCTGCAGCCTATGAACATCCTCCATAGACTGTATTACACTACACAGTTTGGTGTCATCTGCAAAAATAGACACAGTGCTATTAATTCCTACCTCTATATCATTAATAAATATATTAAATAGTAGTGGGCCCAGCACAGAACCCTGGGGTACACCACTCATAACTGGTGACCTTTCTGAGTAGGAATCATTGACCACAACTCTCTGGATACGATCCTTCAGCCAGTTCTCAATCCAACTGCAAATGATTTCTGCCAAACCAATAGACCTTATTTTACCCATCAGGCGTCTATGAGGGACAGTGTCAAATGCCTTTGCAGTATCTACCCGCAGGGACGTATTATAACATCCTAGTGCACGTAGGGGTTAATGACCCACTTGTATATGAATTATGCTGATTCCTGGAATACGCCTTTAAGCTTTAACCCTTAAATCTTGCTTGAAGCCATAACATTACCATTACCCAAACCCATGCATGAAGAGCCAATCTTGATGTTACTAGACATGTTGCGTGTATAAACATGGGGCATGTAAGCTTTGTACTTACTTGCTGAGGCTTGGCTCTGCATAATTGACCGTCACAGTACACCTCCTCTTCCTCATGCAACCTGAGGATATTTTCCTATTATCGTCAGAGAACGGGTAGGAATGTTTCTTTAATTCTGTGCTCCCCGAGCTCCCAGACAAGTTTGTGACATCAGACAGGCTGATACGCTGAGCTGTAGAAGTTCCCTCAAATTCACCTGTATAATGGACAAAAGAAGGCATGAGCCACAAAATATCACAAACTGAGAACCATTCATTTTTGTGACTTGAAGGTCTTTGCCCATGAAAGAAAAGTCTCAAATTTCAATCCCCTAGTAAAGTTTACACATTATATATAATTTTTAACCCGTACTTAATAATTATTGCAGTTTTAGCTCCTATAACTATAAAGTGATAGTCAGTGTAAGATTCCAGAGTGTGGGCGTGGGGCTCTTTAAGCAGACTCTTCATGATTCCTCTAGTGCTGCGAGATGCTGTGTGCTGACATTGTGCATGGATTATCAGGGTACAGGGGTAAACTACACTTTTATTTTGTTTCTGAACATTCACTAGTATCTGATGAGACAGATCAGAGATGTGAGATGATGAGATCCAAATAACACACAATTACATTCTCAGTTTTGCCATCTCAGCCATAGCATACACCGTCAGCTCTGCTGTGCCTCTCTCCCCTGGATACAGACCTTATCTGCCTATAACTTGTAGATTAAGTCACTGCATGCCACTGTTTGCCAGAAGAGTGTGAGAGTGTGAGAGTGTGTGAGAGTGTGAGAGTGTGTGAGAGTGTGAGAGTGTGAGAGTGTGTGAGAGTGTGAGAGTGTGAGAGTGTGTGAGAGTGTGAGAGTGTGAGAGTGTGTGAGAGTGTGAGAGTGTGTGAGAGTGTGAGAGTGTGTGAGAGTGTGTGTGTGAGAGTGTGTGTGTGAGAGTGTGTGTGTGAGAGTGTGTGTGTGAGAGTGTGTGTGTGTGTGTGTGTGTGTGTGTGTGTGTGTGTGTGTGTGTGTGTGTGTGTGTGTGTGTGTGTGTGTGTGTGTGTGTGTGTGTGTGTGTGTGTGTGTGTGTAGAGAATCTCAGTGCAGTGTCAAGCATGAGAACAATCTGTCGTGCCTGACCATAAATTTCTGACTTGCGGTCGAATCCTGCCAGGGGCAGGCACATGCCGAAAGCAGACCCGGGGACCTTCATTAGGCATTGTGGGGTGCCGGGAGGAGAGGGAGCCCCCTCCCTCGGCAGGTAAACAAGAACTTGCGGTCACAGCATTTGCTGTGGGATCTAAGGGGTTAACATAAGACAGCAGGAACACTGCTCTTCCCTAGCCTTAGGCCTCTCAGTGACCGACGTAGAAACCCGTATGGGTGGTCACTAAGGGGTTAAAGACCAATAAAAATTAAAAATGATTTATCAATAGACAGTCCCTCCCCTTCTATATAAACACAGAATTGCCTGTACAAATATACATGAAGAAACCATAGAAAGGCCTACTTGTATCATCTGTAGGATGCACGGAGGGGCCGTGGACCACATGGTCAGCTATGCTTAGCCCAATGTTTTCTTTACATTTCGGCAAGGCTTTTTCTTTGCTTCTTTCTGTGGTCTTGTCTGTAGCACTAGGTCTGTTTTTAGTCTCCACTGAACCTTTGAAACCGCTTCTTGTCATTTTCTTTTCTTTGGCCACTTCTGTAATCATTTTATTTTTTTGGGAAAAAAAAGTAATGATCTTAGTTTATTCCTCGTAATCTCAGTACAATAAACACAGGGGCTCCTAACTATACAGGTGGTCAGACTGGCGGATGATCCTGACAAATCCCCTTGTTGGTGTCCTGTGCAATACAAGGGGAGATGAGTGATTGATCTTTCATTATTTCCCAATCCTTTCATAAGCACAGCTCATGCTGCAATATGGGATCCAAACAGCTTTCCTGTGGGGACTGCACGAGCCGCGGTACGGGAAGTAAGACCTGCTCTAAGCTTTGCAGACCAGGCAGTCTTCTCATGCGCAGGGCAGTGGAAACCACCATCTTGTGCACGAGCCCATATATACTTGTACTAGCGCACATCCGTACACCCTCACTGTGTGCATGAGCCCTAACCCTATGCAGAAGTGCTCGGGCAGCATCAGACAATGTAGGGACACCACGAGCTGGTGTGTAATATAGGTCTAGAGAAGAGAGACAAATGACTACATACACACATGAAAAGTAGGTGCAAAAACACAGGTATAGAGCTAGAGCTAAAATGTAACAGTAAAGTCCAAGATGTGTGTTAAAGATTTATTTTTATGGACGACGCGTTTCAAGGACGAATTTTCCCCTTCCTCAGGTCCAAAAGGCAACATACACTGTATGCAATGTAGAGACTCACATGTGCTCGGCTGGGGTGCGATCTAATAGACCTAGTCCTGTTACATTTTAGCTCTTTGGGCAGCGCGCACCTATATACCTGTGGTTTTTTGCACCTACTTTTCTATTGTTCCTTACACCGCTAGTGCCCCACTGCGGGTCACGGGAGACGCTGCAGCCTGCCAGTTCTACTATTAACTTATTCCACCAGTTCATTTGAACACCATCAATCTTCCCATCATCTATAGCATCATGCGCCATGTGTTCACTCCTTTAAACTACATACACACATGTCATATACTTACCTGGCTTAACCCTTTCACTGCCTTTATTCTCGGACTTCTCAGCACACTGCTGCTGCACATCTTTGTTTCTTTTGGACCTTGGTCTTGAAGGAAGAGGCGTTTTCTTTTGCTCTACCGCTTGATTTTTTGCCTTGGCTTTTATGGGCACGTACAAGCTGTCTTCTAGATCCTCCTCACTGCTACTAGCGCTTTCCATGGACTGGTCATTTTCTTCTGGGTCACCGCCAGGCTTTGTTGCCCTAAATGGCGTGATGTGGATACTTTCCTCACAGACAAAATCATAAGCATCGCCTGAGTTTAGGGAGGAGTTCATTTTGTCTTTGGAGATCACAGGCTTGCCTGCACCCCTCTCTCGGCTCTTAGATCTGGCCCTTGGTTTTGGCTTTTCCCAGGGCTTTTTCAGCTGGACAGATCCTTGGCCATCCGCTTTGCCTTTTTTTCCTTTGTCCCTTCCAGTGCGAGACTCTGTTTTGCCTTTAAGAGACTGCGATCGCTTGGGTTTAGGTTCAGGGGTTGAACTTGATATTTGAGAATTGTTTGTAAATGGAATAAATTCATCTTTTGATGGGCTCTGATCAGGGTGCACGTCCATCACTTCATCATTACAGCATTCTTCAGCAGGAACGATTACTTCTTCCGAAACATCACACCTGGTTTGCAGTTTCTGCTCTTCATTCAGAGGCATAACCATGGAAGATTCCTCCATACATACATTCAAGCTTGAAGCACGCCGCCTGATAGACACGTTTCTTAGAAAACTATTATCAGTTTCACCTTCCAGTTCAGGCCTTGGAAAATCTGACTTGGATAGACTTGAGCTGCAGGCAGATGCTGGAAATGTGACAAAATGGTGAAAAGTGGAGTGAAAACCTGCATAATAAAGTAATTATAACTATTCCAATACAAAACAATCCTTTGTATGGTAGGGAAGTGATAGTCATTTACTTGAGTAAATAGGTTCAAAAGAACTTGACATATAAGGATTGAGGGCTCAAGAAGATGACCAGGGTCGGTACCTAAACCACGGAACATGGAGTGGCCTGTTTTGCGGACCAACTATAGTGTGCAGGACGGAACTTCTTGCATCATAGCAAAATATAGGTCACCAGGATTGTTACTTGATGCAGTGTCAAGGCATCAAAGAGTGAAAAAAGAGCAGTTAGTGGGCTCTTAACAAAAACAGTAGAGGCTGTACCACACAAGTGATGCGAGTATACAATATGTTACAAACAGAGATCGGCCAGCACAACCAAAGCGTATATGCAAATGAGCAGGTGCACAATCAAGTAATATCAGTAAATAGTAACAGTGCAACAATTACAAACCTACCATCAAAATCCATCATGATAAACCAGTGGCACTTACCCATATATCCAGGCACAATGACTTATATTTGTTATTCATGTCCTCTTGCCTTCTAAAATTATCCTAATGAGCCAAAGGGGCTACCCTAGCCCCTCTGTGACCTGGCTTTATAGGTTGTTATACTGTCTCACTCCCCCCCAGCCTGGTGATCAGGAAGTGCTCACTGCACAAGTGCTGAGAGTATAACAGCCTATAAAGCAAGGTCACAGAGGGGGCTAGGGTAGCATGGTGGGTAGGGACTAAAATGACAGAGGATGTTGTGCTGCTATTTTTGTTGCTCCCATTGCCATGATATTATGTAGATGTCAAATACCAAAGATGAGGAAACCCCTTTAATGACCGCAAATAGAAATAGTCCCCAAGAGGTTGTAAAAGTCGCCTTGAATGACTGACCACCTTTACTGTATAATCGCATGCGAGAAAAGCTAGAATGAAACACAAGTAAGTTTCTAACCTTTAGACATTCGGTTTGCTGAAGTAATTCTCTCAGTGGGTTCTTCTTGGCGACCTCTGCCTGGATTTGATCCTTTGCCAAAATCTCTCTGTGCATACGATGCTGGCTCATATGTCTTTGTCCTGTGATTGAAGATTTGAAACAAAATTCCTTCAGATGGGTTGTCTTCGTTCTAGGATGTATAGTACGGCCAATTGTGGATAAAAGGGGAGGGGAATAATGTAGAAAACAGCGCGGCTGACTGTGGCATAGCATTTTTCTATCACTTCTGTCACTTATACCCTTTCAATATATCCTAAAAGATGCTTGATAGGGTAAGTCTGGCTGGCAACTTTTTTTTTTTTGTAAAATAGAAATTAAATTTATTTTTTCTAAAAAAAACCTCAAACTTGTTTCCCAAGTTTACCGTAGGTCTTAAATTTCTGGTCCTTTATGACAAGGACACATGGCTCAGTCAATCACTTATTGAGGCAGGTCACTGATGCAACCTATGCTGGTGGAGCAGTGGCCTCCCTGTGCATCAAAACAGCTTTGATATTTTACAACTTAACAAGACCTCTAAGGGTACATTCAGACACACTTATGGTAGCGTGCTGGAGAGGTGGAGGAATGGGTGTGGCTCACCCCATCCCATAGAAAAAAGTACCACACACACACCATCTTTTTCATGTGTATGGCACACGTGTGGCACCATACCGCCAAATTTGCGTTCTTATACACATTGGGGGGAGGACAGCTGTGTGTGAGGCTTATAAGGTGGTTGGTTTAAAAGAAACAGTAAACTTAGCTGTTCAAAAGGGGCATGACTGCATAAGCTACCCAAAACCACTTCCTGCTGGCACCAAGCAGTTCCTACTGTATGTGAATCATCTAAGCAGAAACTTGGATATGCAGTGACCTTTTATATAGAACTAAATACTCACTCAGGTTCAGGAGCCACAGCGGGAGAGGTAACGCGCTTTACCTCCACAGATACTGGGGTACTTGTCTTGCTCTAAAATTAAGATAAAAAAAGCCAATTTAGTAAACCCTTAAAAAATTATAATTTTTGAGTCTCCTTCAAAAGAGATTCGGATACTCACACCATCCGTGGAACACAAGGCATGAGCAGGCCCGAGAAGATTTGCGGTCTCTAGTAAATTGTGGGTGACTTTAGAAATTATTTCCTTCAAAGAAATCAACTTTGCCTAGAAAAAAAAAAAAAAAAAAAAAGTATTAAGAAAAGTGTAGGGGACATAAAAACACAATCTAAATGAAACTAAAAGACAGTGATGGATCTCTCTGATCATGAAAGCGAATTGCTGTGATTATGATATATACACAGGATACTGTATATCAAATACACGATAGATGCTGACCTCCTTCCAGGCATATGTGGCCACTCGCCTTATTAACCCCTTCACGCTCCGTGGCGGATATATCCGCCACGGAGCGCAGTGACTTAGCGCTCAGTGGCGGATATATCCGCCACAGCGCTTATGCCGGCTCGGCTCTGGATCAGAGCCGAACCGGCATCGGGAAACACGGGGTGCCGGCTGTAACTAATAGCCGGCACCCCAGTGTAACACCCGCGATCGGAGTTGTCTCCGATCGCGGGTGCTTAACCCGTTAAATGCCGCGGTCAGCGCGACCGCGGCATCTAACCTGCATCTGGGGGGTCTTTCCTCCACGATCGGCCCCCCCGAACCGTTTTCGGGGGGCGCCAATCGTTGCTATAGTAACTCTGGGGTCCGATCTGAGTTACCTGCAAGAATTGCCGGTAAGATGGCGTCTGTGACGTCATCTTACTGGCACAGTGCCAGCCTATGCAAGTGCATAGGCTGACACTTATAATACTCTGCAATACATCAGTATTGCAGAATATTATCATGAAGAAGCAATCAGAAGATTGCTTCTTCATGTCCCATGGTATAAAAGTGAAAAAGTAAAAAAAAAAAGTTATTCAATAAAAAAATAAAGTCATAAATCACTAAAAATGCCCCAAACTCCCAAAACATATAAAGAGACATATAACTCAAAAAAAGTCTAAATCATAACACAAACCCCACATATATAGTATCACCGCGTCCGTAACAACCCGTAGAATAAAAGTAAATCATTATTGAACCCCCACGATAAACGCCGTAAAAAAAAACTGGTATAAACCCTCCAAAAATTATGATTTTTACCTTTTCAATCCCACAAAAAATACTATAAAATGCGATCAAAAAACCGTATGTACTCAGACATGATACTGGTGCAAAGTACAACATGTCCCGCAAAAAACAAGCCATCAACCAGCTCCGTAGCCAAAAAAGTAACAATGTTATGCCACTTGGAAGACGGCAATACATAAATGATAGATTTTTCCCCACATTAGGGTTTTGTTTGACAAATTTAGTAAAACGTAAGAAAATATATTCAAGTCTGGTATCCCCGTAATCGTATCGACCCATAGAATAAAGATATCAGGATTATTAGGCTATACAGTGAACACCAAAAAAAAAAAAAAAAAAGTAAAAAATCCAGTACAGAATTGATGCTTTTCTACTCCTGCCCTCAAAAAAAGTTCCTAAATTTTCAACAATAGGTGATACCAACCCCAATATGGTAACAATGGAAAAAGCATCTCGTCCCGCAAAAAAAATGCCGTCACATGGCCCAAATAACGAAAAAGCTAAAATTTTATAGCCTTCAAAAGGGGGCAACGAGAAAACTAAAATCCTGGCAGCTGCAGGTCCCTCCTTCCCTTCTGCACCTCGCTGTGCGCCCATAAAACAAGTCACAGCCACATGTGGGGGGTCTTTGTACTCAGGAGAAATTGCAGAACAAATTGTATGGTGGGTTTTCTCTTTTTATATTTTGGAAATGTGTAAATTTTAGTGCTAAATGAACGTATAAGGGAACAATATGACCATTCTAAATTTCACCCCCATTTTGATTCAATTACTATGAAGATCTCAAGGGGTTAACAATCTTCGTAAAAGCTGTTTCTGATAGCTTGAGGGGTGCAAGATTTGAAAATGGGTTGGTTATATAGGGGGTTTTGATGCTAAATATGTAAAATTTCATTCAAAACTGTATTTATCCCCAAAATAGTCAATTCTGAAAATCCGGAAAATCGCTATTCTATTTGTAAGCCGCGTGACATCAAAATAAATTATCCAAACATTTCAGAAATTATGAAAATGTAAAGTAGACAAATGGGAAATGTTATTCAGCAACTTATTTAGGTGGTAAATCTATCTGCCTGAAAACGCAATGATTTAGAATTTCGAAAATGGCAAATTTTTCAAAAAATTTATCATATTTTCTTTTTTTTGTAAATAAACGCAAAACTTATCAGCCAAAATTTACCACTAAAATGAAGTACAACATGTGGGGAAAAAAACAATCTCAGAATCGTTTTGATAAGTAACAGTGTTCAAAAGTTATAACCATATAAAGCGACGCAAGTCCGAATCCAAAAAAATCGGGCTGAGCCTTAAGCTACAAAATGGCTGCGTCCTTAAGGGGTTAAAGGAAACCTACCACTTTCAAATTGTACTTCTACGCATCACATACTGAGCACCAGCCCAGGGTGAGGTGGTGCCGGAGCATATCTTCGTTATTTTCATTATGCGCTGTAATGCTTTTAAACACTTTTTTTAAATCTTTATATTCGAAGCAGCTTCGGCGCACGGTGGTACGCGCTCGGGTGCCCCCGAGACTACCCCAGGATTTTGTCAGGGTGCAAGGTAAGTTATAACACACAATTATATTGTAATGCAAATGCTTAGAAAAGGAAGAGAGGCATTTTTGCACTGCAGGTGTGATGGCTTCTGCAACCTGTATTTAGTGAAAATGAGGTCCCTGGTGACCGGTTCCCTTTAACTTATGGAACTGTCAAAAATAGCCAAGTGGAGACTTTTTCCAGTTTTGGTGCTCCAGTAAACCTGAATTGAGAGTGGTCTCACATGTGAGGTTAACACTACATATGCTCTCACACATCTATCATGTTGACATGTCATGAACAGTGTATGAAAATTATAGATGCTGCAGACATTTTTCTTATAATTGTCCAATGTAGGACAAACCCTTTAACCCATTAGTAGATGAGAAAGGCACACACATGCAATCCTATACAGCGAGATCAGACAGATTACACTCACATCCGATGTCCTGCTCCCTTGCTGCATGATCAGCTTCCTCTTTAACATGAAGATCTCATACATCAGCCTCTGGTGCTCTCGCTTTAGATGAAGAATCAGGTCCTGCGCCTGCCGGCACTTGAATTTTTCGGCCTCTAGGGCTAAAGCCAGAGCTTTGTTGTTTGCTTGGAAAGTCTTCACTGTTGCAGAGCTGTTGTCTAAAGGGAGAAGAATACATTTTCAAAATTACAAGGTCCTCAAGGTGGCCGTTCCCCAGGTAGAAGGAAACACTTACTGATTATCTTCACTTTGGTTGATAAAGCCTTATTGACGGTGGCCACCTTAGCCAGCTTCTTTGTCCTCTTCTCTTTCATGCGCTCCTTGATGTCCTCCAGGCTGTCCTGGAAGCTCTTCTTTACACATCTTTCTCTAGCCATCTTCCCGAAGGCTCAGTCCTCTACATTAAAAAACATAAGCAAGTCATAAAGCGCACGTGAAACACCACAGTCCCGGCTCCACACACTTATAATACATAGGTGACACAAGCTTTCAGCAGTGTGTGCAAGTCATCCAGGCATAAGCCATAGAACGGAGAATATTGTGAATAGCAATAGGGTAGGAGAGGCTGGATATGTTACTATGTGACTTTTTTGGGAACATTTTTCCTTATTGAGGCATATTTGAATCATACACCTTTACGGGCAGATACACATATTACACCTGTCCCTCTCCAAATAAGAAAATATTAAAGGGAACCTGTCAGGGCAACTGGGGACACTAAACTACCCAAAGACTTTGTGACCCTAATCACTCTTTAGAAAGTCCCTGGGTGCCTGCTATAAAAATAAAACACATGAGTGCCCAGCTACGGAGCTCCCCGCGCAGTGAAGCCGCGTACCAAACCCCTATGTCACTGCGCAGAGAACACGGGATGGGTCCAATGCGCCTCATCGCACCCTTCTTAGGGTAAGTATAAAGGTTATTTAACAGAGCCCACAGGGGTACATGGTAAAGGACGATTAAGGACATAAGGACCCAAATTTAGTGTCCCAAATTGCTCTGACAGGTCCACTTTAAATACTAGCCCCAGCAAACTACAACTCCCAGCATGCGCTGCCAGCCGCACAGACATAGCAGCGTCCAGCTATAGGCTGCCATGTCATGCTGGGAGTTGTAGTTCTGCATCAAGGAGCGGATATTCCGCATAAGTAACCAGCAGATCCCGGGCGTCTCTGGTAAGAGGACAGGCGCTGCACATCCCGGGCTGTGAGGAGACCCCGGGTGTGCACTGCACAGCTCCGCGCACAGTGTTACCTGTAGATTCCCGGGGCGGTTTCACAGTCACTATATTTCCAGCGCCGCTACGAGGCCTCTAGTACGGGACACAACACTCCGAGACCAGTAATAGAGGACGTCAGTTCAAACGTGTGCGCCGCGCACTATGATTCGCCGAGCCGCGTGCACCACGTGATCGGGGCGGCTCTGCCCTTCCAAACCGGAAGTGGTTACTGCGGATGTGCCTGAGCGACATATTTGTTGTGGGCAAAAAAGCGGGATTGCCCGGTGATTTATTCTTTTTGTGTAATAATATTGTAAGTCATTTTCAGATTTTTTTTTACCTCATATTAAATTCAATATGACTATGTGAAATTATATGGGGGCATATAAGTGAAATAATAATTCTATAGCAATAACATTGTGTTGTCAGTGAAGGTGGAACTGCCATACAGAAATTCCATTGTCACTTCCATGGAGCTGCATTGTAGTACCACACAGCTCACATGTACGTGGGAGAAGTTAATACATATATATTTCTAATTCTCTGCAACCATTTTTTATTTTGCATCCAAACTTCTGGGATGCTACAAGTTGTGGTGGAAAGTTTTCATGTTTCAAGCCCTGCCACTAACCCCACAACTTCTAATTACCCCCAAAATGGTCCTCACAAAATATAATGCCCTCAATTAGTAGCAACCATATGGCTTTGGGCTAGAGAAAGAAGGACAAAAGCCCCTCCCTTTTCCTAAACCATGCCCATTGCCCCACCCCCAAACATAGTATAACATTAACTTTAATGATTCTACATATTGTAATGCCCCCTTCCTTTGGCCAACCCCCCTCCCCCTATGGACCAATAATGCAACTCGGAAAAACATTATTCCCACTTAATTTTATCCTCCCTTCATTTTGTTTCAAAATTTTTATTTATCTCCCCATATGTATAATGCCCAAGCTTTGTGTACTCCTTCCCTATTCCCCTCTCCTTGTCCCTTGTCTTCCTTCTCTTCCAATTCTGGGCCCTATCTGCCATCCATCCATCCCTATCCGCCATCCTCGTATTGTGGCTCCTGTTCTTCATTCCTCTCATATTGTGACCCCCTGTCCTTCACCCCCCTCATTTTGTGGCCCCCTTTCCTCCATCCTCCCTCATATTGTTGCCCGTCTTCCATTTTCCTCATATTGTGTCCCCCTGTCCTCCATCCACCTCATATTGTGTCCCCCTGTCCGCCATTAGCACTGCACAACTATTCCTATCGTGTATATATGGGCTCAGTACTCCTACTCCTATCCTGTATAGAGGTAGTCCCCTGGTCATGTACAAGATAGGTTCTGTAGGTTCTGTTTCCCCTAAAATAAGACATCCCCGAAAGTAAGACCTAGTACAATTTTGTTCAGGCTTAGAAATATAAGGGCTCCCCTGAAAATAAGACCTAGCGGCAGCCATTGCAGAAGCTCCCCCCACACCATACGTTAGTATTAGGAAATCTTTTAGATGCTGCAGAAGGTTGTCACACGGGGAAGAATTCCTGGAAGTAAATCACTGGCTCTTGTGCTGTGATCCCAGAAGCTTCCAGGATAAGGAGGAGTCATTTATGGAAAGTGCTTTTACTAAACATAAGAGATTGGTTTCCAATGATTCTAATAGAAATGGAGTCACAAGAAATACAGCATGAAATTCAGAGTTTGGAGAGTCATAAGGAGGTTAGAGAAGTTGATTTTTTCTTCATGGAAAAATAAGACATCCCCTGAAAATAAGACCTAGAGACTCTTTAGGAGCAAAAATTAATATAAGACACTGTCTTATTTTCAGGGAAACAGGGTAATAGTCTAAGGCTAAAGTACAGTAAATTACCAACATCCAAAGGTCCATTTGTAACTAGGGGTCATCTGTAAGTTGGGTGTTCTTAAGTAGGGGACCACCTGTATATGGATACAGTACAGTACTACTACTCCTATCTTGTTTATATGGAAATAGCATAGTACTACTACTCCTATCCTGTATATATGTACACAACACAGTACTAATACTCTTATCCAGTATATATAGTCACTGAACAGTACCGATACCCTTTTCCTGTATATATGGCCACAGCTCAGTTCTATTACTCCTATCCTATATATATTGGCACAGCTCAGTACTACTATTCATATATATATATATATATATATATATATATATATATATATATATATATTATATGTATTATATGGGCACAGCTCAGTACTACTGCTCTTATCATATATATATATATATATATATATATATATATATATATGGACCCAGCTCAGTACTACTACTTCTATCCTGTATATATGGGTACAGCTCAGTGCTACTAGTCTTTTCCTCTTTTTATGGACAAAGCTTAGTAATACTACTCCTTTCTTGTATATATGGGCACAGCTCACTACTAGTAATGATAAACCCAGGTTGATGGATATAAATTGAAGATTTTCTTTTCATATATTTCATCATAGACAGTACTGTAACATGAAAATGTTGTAAACTTAAAGGAAACCAGTCAGATTAATTTGAGTCACTAAACCATGTACCGGTTCCGGTGGTTTAGTGTTCCCAATTGCCCTACATTACCTTCGACCGGAGCTTTCGGTGCTTGTGTGATTCTGCTGGTGCAGCTGGAGTAGTCCCTGGATTGTATTCACAAGCAGTGTAGCTATGTAGCGTGCACTATGAAGCAGATTTAGTACATCCTGGCTTCATTGTACAGGTGCAGTAGGTATGCAACGTGCACTATGAATCTGGAGTAGTACAACCTGGCTTCACTGCACAAGTGCTGAAGGTCTGCAGCATTAAAGTCCAAAAGATGGTGATCTATGATCACATATTACAGACCTGCTCTACTCCCGGTGCGTAAACCTCCAAGGACGCCTCTTTCCTCTCTCCTGGACAAATGTGATATGGATGAAAAGATGAGGATCGCACTCTGACTTGCTTGTGTCCAAAAAGTAAGAAAACTTTATTTGTGCATGGAAACAGCGGTTACAGGAATTGGAATAAAATCTGACGCGTTTCTGACCCTTGCGGTCCTTAGTCGTAGATAACACTGTGTGAGGCACGAGAGACATTTATAATCCGAAAACCGGAAATGGTTGATTGATTATCAGGTGAGTAAGTCTCTGACGTGTCTCACAACATTAACACTTTGGTGTATATTCACAATAAAAACATCGTGATACTTCATAAACATCTAAAATATACAGGCAAAAAGAGAAAAGACACATGTAACTAATGCATTTAAACTGAGAAACTAAGAACCCGCTAATAATTAACCAAAAGATCATTACGTACATTGAATCCTTTGGGATGTATACAGTCCTTGGTGAGGATCCAGAAACCCTCCCGGTTCAGTAGTTTTCTTCTAAGATCACCACCCCTACGATTCATTTTAACTTTTTCTACACCATGAAAAGTAAAATTGGATAGATCTCTGTTATGGTATTGTATAAAATGTCTGGCAGCATTAGAAGGGTTATTATACTCAAAGTTAGTGATGCCATTAAGGTGTTCTCTAATACGTTCTTTTAAAGCTCTACTAGTACAGCCTATATAATCCATGTTGCAAGTTGTGCAAGTGATGCAATATATGACATTCCTCGTATTACAATTAATAAAATCACGTATGGTTATTTCTGTGTGCTTGTTTTTATCTAAAGTTGTCTTGCAGCTTTGTGCATACTTGCAGCTCTTACAAATTTTGGCACCACATTTGAAAAAACCTTTGGTATGAAACCAAGGTTTGGTGTTAAAATTTTTATTAATGTCACTAGGGGACAAAATGCTGCCTATGGTTGGGGCTTTCCTAGTAGAATAGGAAATGCCCGCCTGTAAAAGTTCTCGCAGTATGTCATCCTGATATAGCATGGGGATATAAGTATTTATAATATTTTTTATGGCTGTGTTTTCTACACTGTAGGTAGTAACAAAGGTAGGTTTGTTATTACGTGTTAAAGAGATGGGAGGTCTATAACTGACGGAGAGTAAATTTTCCCTAGATCGATTTATGCCAATATGTTTGGCTCTTTCTAAGTTCCCCTTAGTGTAACCCCTCTTTTTCAATCTTTGTTCTATCATGTTAACTTCTGCTTGAAATGCTGAATTTGTAGAACAATTCCTTTTAGCCCTGAGTATTTCCCCTACCGGAATGCCTTTTATGGTGTGTACAGGATGACATGAGGAGCTGTGAAGTATGGTGTTGCGAGCTGTGTTTTTGCGGTAGGTAGATGTGAAAATATGTTCTGAGTTGTGCAACGTATCCAGTTGCAAATCTAGAAACGTAATGCTATGTTCATGCCATTGGTAGGTAAAGAATAAATTTAATGGGTTGTTATTAAGATAGTCCACGAAGTCAGACACGGCCGCCATACCAGCGCCCCAAATGATGATGACGTCATCGATATAGCGGCCGTATCTGACCAGCTGGGCACTGAATGGATTACAATCAGAGAAAATGTACATGTCCTCCCACCATGCAACATATAGGTTGGCCAGCGATGGGGAGAATTTCGCCCCCATCGCTGCCCCTGATTTTTGTAAAAAGAAGGCATTACCATATTGGAAAAAATTACTGCTAAGTAAGTAATGTACTGTTTCCAGAATGTACAGTTTAAGATCCTTGGAGTAATTTGAGTATTTGTCCAAGTGGTATGACAGAGCTGTAATGGCCAAGGGATGGGGAATACTTGTATATAGAGCCTCTATGTCGCAGGCTAGCCATGAGTAATAAGGTTGCCAGTTGGTTTTCTGGATGACTTGTAATATATGTTTGCTGTCCTTTAAATAACCATGGCATCGTGTGACTAGTGGCTGTAATAGTGAGTCCACCCATGCTCCCATCCGTTCATTTAAAGAGCCGATGCCGGCAACAATGGGACGCATGGGTGGAGGAAACTTATCCTTATGTATTTTGGGTACACAGTGGAATATTGGTGTTATAGGATTTAGTACATACAGATATTCTGTTAGTTTCGGTGTTAGAATGCCTAAAGCTACTCCTTCTTCCAGTAATAACAATAGTCGTGACATGAATTGTTTCGTAGGATTATAAGTAAGTGTGACATAGTTGTTCTGGTCTTGTAATAATTGTTTGCACATAATGTCATACAGACCAAAATCCAGGAGGACAATTGCCCCTCCTTTGTCCGCCTTACGTATTACTAAATCCGTATTGGATTTAAGGGAACGGATGGCAAATCTCTCTCTATTGGTTAAATTGGATTTATCAGAATGGAGCAACTCTACATTGCTATGCAACTTTACCAATTCAGATTGTATAATTTCCTGGAATTTGTCCAAGACAAAAGGTTTCGACTGTACTGGATAGAATAGTGGGTTGCTAGTTTTAAAATTGGTAGCAGTATTTATAGTCTCATAATCCATATTAATAGTACAACCCTCTAAGCTACTCAGTGTGTCTAGCACTATGACATCCTGGACAGATGGAAAGTCTAGATTCTTATTCACCATATTAACATCAAATAATATACATTCCTTAGAGTCATCAATATTACTATATTCTGTATCATTCATTTTGAAAAAATGTTTTTTTACTGTTAATAAACGGACAAAATTGTTAACGTCCATAATAGTTCTGTATAAATCAAAATGATTGGTGGGAGCATAATTAAGTCCTTTTGAAAGAAGAGACAATTCAGAATCAGTAATAATATATGATGATAGATTTAAAACGCTTACTTTTTCTTCGTAGGTTTTGTGTTTCTCCTCGGATAGTGTCTTATTGTTTTTTCTTCTTCCCCTCCTGGTGCGTTTTTTGGTTTGTTTTGGCGTTTGGTAGTTTTGTAATAGGACGGAGGTACCACAGGTGTTGTAGATTCTGATATGGTGGAGTCGTCTGAATGATATTCTGAACTCTCAGCTTCAGTGGAACTGAAACTGACTGCTTTTTTGGTGGTGTCTTCCTCTGTATCATGTGTGGTTCTCTTTTTTAGTATAGACTTAGGTGTATATCTGTTTCTTCTGCCCCATTCATAGACAGTATTGGTTTGGTAATCCAAAAGGTCACGTTGAAACTTGTTTTTCTTTGTAGAAATAATATGTTTCTCGAGGTCCGAGATGTGACTTTTTAGTTTATTGTCCAGATCTGTGAATTGAGCACTTTGCATATGAGGTTCCAAATGTTTCTGTGTTTTCTGAATTTCCGTACGTACATTGTCCAATGCCATTTTTTCATGCTTTAAGATCAGATCCATCAGGCGTAAAGAACAAGTGGTTAGTATGGAATTCCAATTGGTAACAAACTCCTCTGAGTACACGGTGGTTGGTATTTTTTTGAGGCGGAGGCCCCGTGGTATCATATTTTTTTCCGCATACTGTTGTAATGTTGAAAAGTCCCACCATGTGCGTGTCTCTTTTACGAGGAGTTTCTCCAGGTCCCAGAACAATTTTTGTAAATCCATGTTTTTTGCATTTTCTCCGCTGGATAGATTAAAAATATTATCCAGCATAGTGTGCCTGGAAGCGGAGTCGCAGAAATTAAATGTTTTCATTGTGTTCACATCGGGGACTGTCGCTGTATCTTCCATATTGCATATATATTATGGAATATTTGCAAGATTGTGAGGAGGAGCACGGTCTGTTAAAAGGCAAACACACGAAAGTCCAAAAGATGGTGATCTATGATCACATATTACAGACCTGCTCTACTCCCGGTGCGTAAACCTCCAAGGACGCCTCTTTCCTCTCTCCTGGACAAATGTGATATGGATGAAAAGATGAGGATCGCACTCTGACTTGCTTGTGTCCAAAAAGTAAGAAAACTTTATTTGTGCATGGAAACAGCGGTTACAGGAATTGGAATAAAATCTGACGCGTTTCTGACCCTTGCGGTCCTTAGTCGTAGATAACACTGTGTGAGGCACGAGAGACATTTATAATCCGAAAACCGGAAATGGTTGATTGATTATCAGGTGAGTAAGTCTCTGACGTGTCTCACAACATTAACACTTTGGTGTATATTCACAATAAAAACATCGTGATACTTCATAAACATCTAAAATATACAGGCAAAAAGAGAAAAGACACATGTAACTAATGCATTTAAACTGAGAAACTAAGAACCCGCTAATAATTAACCAAAAGATCATTACGTACATTGAATCCTTTGGGATGTATACAGTCCTTGGTGAGGATCCAGAAACCCTCCCGGTTCAGTAGTTTTCTTCTAAGATCACCACCCCTACGATTCATTTTAACTTTTTCTACACCATGAAAAGTAAAATTGGATAGATCTCTGTTATGGTATTGTATAAAATGTCTGGCAGCATTAGAAGGGTTATTATACTCAAAGTTAGTGATGCCATTAAGGTGTTCTCTAATACGTTCTTTTAAAGCTCTACTAGTACAGCCTATATAATCCATGTTGCAAGTTGTGCAAGTGATGCAATATATGACATTCTTCGTATTACAATTAATAAAATCACGTATGGTTATTTCTGTGTGCTTGTTTTTATCTAAAGTTGTCTTGCAGCTTTGTGCATACTTGCAGCTCTTACAAATTTTGGCACCACATTTGAAAAAACCTTTGGTATGAAACCAAGGTTTGGTGTTAAAATTTTTATTAATGTCACTAGGGGACAAAATGCTGCCTATGGTTGGGGCTTTCCTAGTAGAATAGGAAATGCCCGCCTGTAAAAGTTCTCGCAGTATGTCATCCTGATATAGCATGGGGATATAAGTATTTATAATATTTTTTATGGCTGTGTTTTCTACACTGTAGGTAGTAACAAAGGTAGGTTTGTTATTACGTGTTAAAGAGATGGGAGGTCTATAACTGACGGAGAGTAAATTTTCCCTAGATCGATTTATGCCAATATGTTTGGCTCTTTCTAAGTTCCCCTTAGTGTAACCCCTCTTTTTCAATCTTTGTTCTATCATGTTAACTTCTGCTTGAAATGCTGAATTTGTAGAACAATTCCTTTTAGCCCTGAGTATTTCCCCTACCGGAATGCCTTTTATGGTGTGTACAGGATGACATGAGGAGCTGTGAAGTATGGTGTTGCGAGCTGTGTTTTTGCGGTAGGTAGATGTGAAAATATGTTCTGAGTTGTGCAACGTATCCAGTTGCAAATCTAGAAACGTAATGCTATGTTCATGCCATTGGTAGGTAAAGAATAAATTTAATGGGTTGTTATTAAGATAGTCCACGAAGTCAGACACGGCCGCCATACCAGCGCCCCAAATGATGATGACGTCATCGATATAGCGGCCGTATCTGACCAGCTGGGCACTGAATGGATTACAATCAGAGAAAATGTACATGTCCTCCCACCATGCAACATATAGGTTGGCCAGCGATGGGGAGAATTTCGCCCCCATCGCTGCCCCTGATTTTTGTAAAAAGAAGGCATTACCATATTGGAAAAAATTACTGCTAAGTAAGTAATGTACTGTTTCCAGAATGTACAGTTTAAGATCCTTGGAGTAATTTGAGTATTTGTCCAAGTGGTATGACAGAGCTGTAATGGCCAAGGGATGGGGAATACTTGTATATAGAGCCTCTATGTCGCAGGCTAGCCATGAGTAATAAGGTTGCCAGTTGGTTTTCTGGATGACTTGTAATATATGTTTGCTGTCCTTTAAATAACCATGGCATCGTGTGACTAGTGGCTGTAATAGTGAGTCCACCCATGCTCCCATCCGTTCATTTAAAGAGCCGATGCCGGCAACAATGGGACGCATGGGTGGAGGAAACTTATCCTTATGTATTTTGGGTACACAGTGGAATATTGGTGTTATAGGATTTAGTACATACAGATATTCTGTTAGTTTCGGTGTTAGAATGCCTAAAGCTACTCCTTCTTCCAGTAATAACAATAGTCGTGACATGAATTGTTTCGTAGGATTATAAGTAAGTGTGACATAGTTGTTCTGGTCTTGTAATAATTGTTTGCACATAATGTCATACAGACCAAAATCCAGGAGGACAATTGCCCCTCCTTTGTCCGCCTTACGTATTACTAAATCCGTATTGGATTTAAGGGAACGGATGGCAAATCTCTCTCTATTGGTTAAATTGGATTTATCAGAATGGAGCAACTCTACATTGCTATGCAACTTTACCAATTCAGATTGTATAATTTCCTGGAATTTGTCCAAGACAAAAGGTTTCGACTGTACTGGATAGAATAGTGGGTTGCTAGTTTTAAAATTGGTAGCAGTATTTATAGTCTCATAATCCATATTAATGCACAAATAAAGTTTTCTTACTTTTTGGACACAAGCAAGTCAGAGTGCGATCCTCATCTTTTCATCCATATCACATTTGTCCAGGAGAGAGGAAAGAGGCGTCCTTGGAGGTTTACGCACCGGGAGTAGAGCAGGTCTGTAATATGTGATCATAGATCACCATCTTTTGGACTTTCGTGTGTTTGCCTTTTAACAGACCGTGCTCCTCCTCACAATCTTGCAAATATTCCATAATATATATGCAATATGGAAGATACAGCGACAGTCCCCGATGTGAACACAATGAAAACATTTAATTTCTGCGACTCCGCTTCCAGGCACACTATGCTGGATAATATTTTTAATCTATCCAGCGGAGAAAATGCAAAAAACATGGATTTACAAAAATTGTTCTGGGACCTGGAGAAACTCCTCGTAAAAGAGACACGCACATGGTGGGACTTTTCAACATTACAACAGTATGCGGAAAAAAATATGATACCACGGGGCCTCCGCCTCAAAAAAATACCAACCACCGTGTACTCAGAGGAGTTTGTTACCAATTGGAATTCCATACTAACCACTTGTTCTTTACGCCTGATGGATCTGATCTTAAAGCATGAAAAAATGGCATTGGACAATGTACGTACGGAAATTCAGAAAACACAGAAACATTTGGAACCTCATATGCAAAGTGCTCAATTCACAGATCTGGACAATAAACTAAAAAGTCACATCTCGGACCTCGAGAAACATATTATTTCTACAAAGAAAAACAAGTTTCAACGTGACCTTTTGGATTACCAAACCAATACTGTCTATGAATGGGGCAGAAGAAACAGATATACACCTAAGTCTATACTAAAAAAGAGAACCACACATGATACAGAGGAAGACACCACCAAAAAAGCAGTCAGTTTCAGTTCCACTGAAGCTGAGAGTTCAGAATATCATTCAGACGACTCCACCATATCAGAATCTACAACACCTGTGGTACCTCCGTCCTATTACAAAACTACCAAACGCCAAAACAAACCAAAAAACGCACCAGGAGGGGAAGAAGAAAAAACAATAAGACACTATCCGAGGAGAAACACAAAACCTACGAAGAAAAAGTAAGCGTTTTAAATCTATCATCATATATTATTACTGATTCTGAATTGTCTCTTCTTTCAAAAGGACTTAATTATGCTCCCACCAATCATTTTGATTTATACAGAACTATTATGGACGTTAACAATTTTGTCCGTTTATTAACAGTAAAAAAACATTTTTTCAAAATGAATGATACAGAATATAGTAATATTGATGACTCTAAGGAATGTATATTATTTGATGTTAATATGGTGAATAAGAATCTAGACTTTCCATCTGTCCAGGATGTCATAGTGCTAGACACACTGAGTAGCTTAGAGGGTTGTACTATTAATATGGATTATGAGACTATAAATACTGCTACCAATTTTAAAACTAGCAACCCACTATTCTATCCAGTACAGTCGAAACCTTTTGTCTTGGACAAATTCCAGGAAATTATACAATCTGAATTGGTAAAGTTGCATAGCAATGTAGAGTTGCTCCATTCTGATAAATCCAATTTAACCAATAGAGAGAGATTTGCCATCCGTTCCCTTAAATCCAATACGGATTTAGTAATACGTAAGGCGGACAAAGGAGGGGCAATTGTCCTCCTGGATTTTGGTCTGTATGACATTATGTGCAAACAATTATTACAAGACCAGAACAACTATGTCACACTTACTTATAATCCTACGAAACAATTCATGTCACGACTATTGTTATTACTGGAAGAAGGAGTAGCTTTAGGCATTCTAACACCGAAACTAACAGAATATCTGTATGTACTAAATCCTATAACACCAATATTCCACTGTGTACCCAAAATACATAAGGATAAGTTTCCTCCACCCATGCGTCCCATTGTTGCCGGCATCGGCTCTTTAAATGAACGGATGGGAGCATGGGTGGACTCACTATTACAGCCACTAGTCACACGATGCCATGGTTATTTAAAGGACAGCAAACATATATTACAAGTCATCCAGAAAACCAACTGGCAACCTTATTACTCATGGCTAGCCTGCGACATAGAGGCTCTATATACAAGTATTCCCCATCCCTTGGCCATTACAGCTCTGTCATACCACTTGGACAAATACTCAAATTACTCCAAGGATCTTAAACTGTACATTCTGGAAACAGTACATTACTTACTTAGCAGTAATTTTTTCCAATATGGTAATGCCTTCTTTTTACAAAAATCAGGGGCAGCGATGGGGGCGAAATTCTCCCCATCGCTGGCCAACCTATATGTTGCATGGTGGGAGGACATGTACATTTTCTCTGATTGTAATCCATTCAGTGCCCAGCTGGTCAGATACGGCCGCTATATCGATGACGTCATCATCATTTGGGGCGCTGGTATGGCGGCCGTGTCTGACTTCGTGGACTATCTTAATAACAACCCATTAAATTTATTCTTTACCTACCAATGGCATGAACATAGCATTACGTTTCTAGATTTGCAACTGGATACGTTGCACAACTCAGAACATATTTTCACATCTACCTACCGCAAAAACACAGCTCGCAACACCATACTTCACAGCTCCTCATGTCATCCTGTACACACCATAAAAGGCATTCCGGTAGGGGAAATACTCAGGGCTAAAAGGAATTGTTCTACAAATTCAGCATTTCAAGCAGAAGTTAACATGATAGAACAAAGATTGAAAAAGAGGGGTTACACTAAGGGGAACTTAGAAAGAGCCAAACATATTGGCATAAATCGATCTAGGGAAAATTTACTCTCCGTCAGTTATAGACCTCCCATCTCTTTAACACGTAATAACAAACCTACCTTTGTTACTACCTACAGTGTAGAAAACACAGCCATAAAAAATATTATAAATACTTATATCCCCATGCTATATCAGGATGACATACTGCGAGAACTTTTACAGGCGGGCATTTCCTATTCTACTAGGAAAGCCCCAACCATAGGCAGCATTTTGTCCCCTAGTGACATTAATAAAAATTTTAACACCAAACCTTGGTTTCATACCAAAGGTTTTTTCAAATGTGGTGCCAAAATTTGTAAGAGCTGCAAGTATGCACAAAGCTGCAAGACAACTTTAGATAAAAACAAGCACACAGAAATAACCATACGTGATTTTATTAATTGTAATACGAGGAATGTCATATATTGCATCACTTGCACAACTTGCAACATGGATTATATAGGCTGTACTAGTAGAGCTTTAAAAGAACGTATTAGAGAACACCTTAATGGCATCACTAACTTTGAGTATAATAACCCTTCTAATGCTGCCAGACATTTTATACAATACCATAACAGAGATCTATCCAATTTTACTTTTCATGGTGTAGAAAAAGTTAAAATGAATCGTAGGGGTGGTGATCTTAGAAGAAAACTACTGAACCGGGAGGGTTTCTGGATCCTCACCAAGGACTGTATACATCCCAAAGGATTCAATGTACGTAATGATCTTTTGGTTAATTATTAGCGGGTTCTTAGTTTCTCAGTTTAAATGCATTAGTTACATGTGTCTTTTCTCTTTTTGCCTGTATATTTTAGATGTTTATGAAGTATCACGATGTTTTTATTGTGAATATACACCAAAGTGTTAATGTTGTGAGACACGTCAGAGACTTACTCACCTGATAATCAATCAACCATTTCCGGTTTTCGGATTATAAATGTCTCTCGTGCCTCACACAGTGTTATCTACGACTAAGGACCGCAAGGGTCAGAAACGCGTCAGATTTTATTCCAATTCCTGTAACCGCTGTTTCCATGCACAAATAAAGTTTTCTTACTTTTTGGACACAAGCAAGTCAGAGTGCGATCCTCATCTTTTCATCCATATCACATCTGCAGCATTAAATCAGGAGGCGCAAAGTGCTCCAGATGTGAGTCCTATGTGCCTCATCAAACTCACATCTAGCTAAGTATAAAGAGCTGAAGATAGCTGGTAATCATGGGTTGGGGCCGCACTTGAGTGGGGTTTGCCCCCTCTATGCCGAACTACTAGCTACGCATCTGCTCCTGCCATCTGGGACAGAATGGTAGGATGCACTTTATTATCCTGCCCTCCTGTGGCCCCCACTATCTAATACCCTGGATTCTGTATGGCCCCACCACACTATACAGTGCCTCCAGTCATTTCCCCCTTATAATCATACCTATTATGACACACCAACTAATAATGTCTTTAGTACCTTATTTATAATTCACTCCTTTTAGCCTCCACTTATGCCCCCTCTCTCAGTACCCTACCCCATTCATAATGGCTTGCTTTCTGTAGACGCCCTGATTTATACCTCCTTTTATGCATTGGGGGCAGCTGGTAAGTTGGTAGTGCTTATGATACACACTGTCGTCCTTACCTTCCAATTTATTAAGAATGGAAATAGAGTTAGTCAAGATAACACCCTGCAGGCACCATAGTTATTTATTTGTTATGAAAGGTTTTTCCATCAATATGGAAACCCCAGGGCATTGGGTTAGAGTAAGGGAGTAAAAGAGCACATATTTACCTCAGTTCCTCTTTTGCTTCAGTTTTTCTGTTTTTTTGGCCGTCTGATACAGGGAATAACACAGGAAGTGAAGTCCATTGGAAAATGGATGTGACATGGGGCCAGTCATTGGAAGAAGGCGACCCATTGACTCTCCAGAACTTTTGGTTGGACTGAAGGGCCCAAAGCTGGAAGTACCAGAGCAATGTTTGAATCACCAAATCAGATCCAAAGCTTTTTTATATGATGGGGGTATTATCACTTGTATATGGAATCTGTGAAATCAAAACAAACTGCATTGCCAAAGATTCTATATTCTGTGCTACTAAATATTATACAATGATGAAATACAAAAAAATGCAGCAAATAATACTGTATATATAAAGCCATTTATTCCATGTTTATGTCAGAGCCCTGCAACCATTTTTTTTAAAGGGAATGGCAGGGAAGGGCAGATTTATCAAGCTTCTGAAAGTCAGAATATTCTTAGTTGCCTATGGCAACCAATCACAGCTCCCCTTTAAAATATTCATGAGCATAACAGCTGAGCTGTTATTGGTTGCCATGGGCAACTAGAAAAAGTCTGACTTTATGACAGCTTCATAAATCTTCCCCAATGGGGGTCATTTACTAAGGACCCGATTCGCGTTTTCCCGACGTGTTACCCGAATATTTCCGATTTGCACCGATTTCCCATGAATTGCCCCAGGATTTTGGCGCATGCGATCGGATTGTGGCGCATCGGCGCTGGCATGCACGCGATGGAAATCGGGGGCGTGGCTAAACGAAAACCCGACGGATTCGGAAAAACCGCCGCATTTAAAGAAAAAAAGTGTCGCGGAGCTTGCACTTACCTTCACTAGGAATAGGCCGGTGAACTTGAGTGCGTTCTGATGCTCTTCAGCGCAGCAGCGCCACCTGGTGGACGTCGGAGGAACTGCCTTAATGAATCCCAGCCGGACCCGAATGCACCGCAGAGAACGCGCCGCTGGATCGCGAATGGACCGGGTAAGTAAATCTGTCCCAATGTGTTCAAATGATGAAACATGATAAAACTATAATAATGTTAATTACTGTATATTTCGGGGTTTTTTTAGATTTTTTTGGGGAAAAAAACTAATTTTGAAAAGCGAGTTGATTAAACATGGCACAGTGTGGAGCTGGCTGCTACAGATCAGTATAAGCAGGCTCCTCTGCTATCATGATGTCATTACAAGTCCTTTCATTGCCTCAGCATGGTATATAGGAGCTAACCCTAGGAGCTGTGTTTTGTGTACAATCATACAGTACAGAGCTCAGGCTCCCTCTGGTGGCCAACAGTGGGAAATAGTAAAAATGATTCTATAAATTTTAATACTTCCTCAAATATATGTTACTGTAATTAAAGGGAACCTGTCACCGCTGTTTCAAAAAAATTAATGTAAGACAGGTTCCCCTTTTTCAACGAACACTAGCGATGCTTATAAAAGCAGAAAATCAAGTTTTATTCTCTACCTGGTAACTAGGGAGAACCCAGTGAGTCGAGGTGGGTAGATCACCTTGGCTCGAGTCCACGGCTGAGTTCCCAGGCACGCGTACTGGCCGCTCTCAGCTCTCATTGCTAATCAGTGAGCAGGAAGCCACACAAGTGCAGTGAGCATTGCAGCAGTTTGTGAACTCTGTCGGCTCACTGCACATGTGTGGCTTACTGCTCACCGACATGACAACTGGGAGAGTCCACATGTGCGGGAACTCGACCAGGGGGCCGCGTGACGTCGGAAAGATAGAGGCGTGCGCTGGCTGACATGCACAGTGAAGGGCGTGGACTGGAGCCGAGGTGATCCGCTAAACTCGACTCGCTGGGTTCTCCCTAGTTACCAGGTACAGAATAAAACTTGATTTTCTGCTTTTCTAAGCATCGCTGGTGCTAGTTGAAAATGGGGTGCCCTTAGGACTAAAGGGCTCTAAGGGAACCTGTCTTAGATTATTGTTTTTTGAAACAGTGGTGACAGGTTCCCTTTGAAGTCAAATACACAGTTCTCAGCCTCAGTTCAATGCTTGAAAACAGCTCCATTGAGGGGCTGAAACGTCGCACCTGCACCTTGGGTGAATAAACACCTCTTTTTCATACGGATGTGCTGCCTCAATCGTTTTGTTACTGAAATAAAAATACTTCAAAAATTGGTAAGTATTTATAATGTTTTTTTGTTGGTGACCCATTTCATTTAAGCATGACAGACAGCCCTCGAACTGAAATGTGATACCCATATCCTAGTCCTGGCAGACATGTGCAACATCCCCCACCGGGGCCTAGCCTTTACTCGGGGCCTGGAGTCAGCCGGGGCCCGCAGTACCTGAGTGGCTGGCGGTTGCGGCCTAGGCACGCTAGTGTCACGGTGCTTGGTATGGGGAACCGGAGGGCTGTCCTACAGCCTGGCAGGTCTCCAGCAGGGTGGTGTTGGCAAGAAATGATGAGGGAGAGGCTGCTATAGCGGATCTCCCTGGGGCAACCCTTTGGTGTCTAGAGTATGAGTCTCTGTGTGGTGGACAGGGTGCCTGTGATGATGGCAGCTGTAGTAGCAGGGACCAGATGGAGGCAGAGGTTGAACAAAAACAACTTACAGTTCTTTATTGGAACCGACAGGAACCGCAGCAACGTGCCTTAACAGGATGGTGGAGTGCTGGAGATGTAGTTGGAGGGAGCCACAGGATGTAGATTACCAGCCTGGATGCAAAGGACAGGCTGGGAGGTAGCTGTGTCCTGGAAGGATGCTTCAGCTTGTCCTGGGTTGCTTCAGGTATCACCCTTGAAGGTAGGATGATACCCCTTTCCTCACTAAACTAGCTATTAGTTCCACTCTTCAGGCAGGGGCTAGGCTCTTCCTGTTCTGGTCTGGTATGATAGCTGTACAGAGTCTGTACTGGAGTGACTCCAGTCTGCTTCTGCAGACTCCTGGGTCTGACTGCTCTCTACTCTCTTCTGAGAGAACTCTCTTCTAGAAGTTTCTAGCCAGGGGTTTTGTTATTCCCCTGGTCAGGTGGTGGCTGCTCCTCCAATTACATCTCAGCTTACAATACATTAGGATAATACATGTGATTGGATGACACATCTTACATCACATAAAGCAATTAACTCCTGCCTTACCAGGCAGGATCTACCACTGCAATGTTCCCCTGTGTCCTATAAGGACTATGTAGTGTGATGTAGTGACATGCTGTGGGGCTGACTAAACCCTACACAGGCTGCAAGCTACATGGTGGGACGTATTCGCAACCACTCCTCCGCCTTGCATCGGCGAGGGTGTTGCACATGCTTGATTTGGAAAGATTTATTTGTAGTTTTTTTTTGTTTTATTTGGCTGTTCAAATTCCAAAATAGTAAATAAAATGCTTATTTTGTAATGTAAAGAGCTTTTATTAACTCAAAGCTGGAGAACAGTTAGTTGCTGGCCTGGATGAAGCTCAATGGTGGGTTGTGGTTCTTGCTGCACAGCTATAGTGCCAAGCAAAAAATACTGATGACTGTGGTCAGTCCGGGAATCAACCATGCTAGGGAACAACTTCACCGTGCTGTAATTATGATTACAGGTAAGTGCCTCTGTTCTGTGGGTGAAGTAGACTCCTTGCATCATATATCAGTATGATGCTTGGAGTTTCATCCTTGACAGTGCATTTGATTAGGGAATTTGGTCTATCACGAGCTCTCCGTGGCAGACCGACACATCACTGACAAGCAACAGTCTACTTATTTAGGCTCCACCGATGGACCCCTCCCAGCATCATACTCCTAATGTATGTCATATCTTGTATGCATTTAATATAATTACCTTTTGACATTGCCTGCAGACTTCTTATCGTACCTCAGGCATGACTACTATATGCAATTAAGCTTTCTTTGGAAAGTAGAAAACTGCAGAGATACTGAAAGTAAATTGGAAAATGTAAAAGTTTTCATTATACAAGCAATATTTATTTGCCAAGACTGAAAAAACCCTTAACTTCTAACCATCTGTGTAAACCAGAAGACATAGGGGTTTATTTACTAAGGGTCCGCAGATCACATTTCTGTCGGACTGTTCATGGTTTTCAGGATTTGCGCCGCTGTGACAGAGATTTAGAAGAGGATTGTGTTGCAAGTGATCGGATTTTGGCGCTGTGGCGCCGGTTTTCATGTGATAGAAATCGTGGGGCGGGCCGTCGGACAATCCGAGTCATTCGGACTGAGCGTGGGATTTATTATTCAAATTGTGTTGCATCCAATGCACTTACATACACTGGGAAGAAGATGACAACACCTCAAAGAAGGCATGTCACCAGAATGTTACCCCACACACCAGTAGTACCTGCAGGTAAAGGATTAAATGCCCTCCCCTATCATTTAAAATTATCTGCCACTGAGGCACTGTACCTACAGCCATTTTTCTAATATGCAAATGAGTAGACAAAGTCAAATTAGGAATAGAAGAGTCATGCTGCCAGTGAACCACGCCTACTTCTTGTCATTGACAGCTCAGTGTCTTTTAGTGTATCTTAGTCTAAGCAGAGAGTAAGTCCTCTTCCTGTCCACTTCCTTTTCTTACCAGAATAGTGTCCCTCTCACTGCATGGTGTATTTAGCAGTTAGCACTGTGTGGGGAACTGCCGGTCTCCTCACCATTTCATACACTCTGTGATGGGTGGAGCCAAGTGGCGATCGGTAGAGCCAACATAGACTAAGGCAGAAAAAGTTTGGGGAATGATCTTACTGCTGAAAGGAGGCAGATTTAAGCTGAGACACCTGCACTGTACTGTCAGCTTTAGGGTTGCACAGATACCAGAATTATGAGTACGATACAATACTTTCAAGAAAAGAAGAAAGTATCCCTTTAATGGTAAATTAAAATGTATACTTCTTCATCTGGTTAGGCTGCATGGAACCACACTACTACCCTACTAGTGGTCTTTGTGATTTCTGTGTCTCTGTCTGCTGCTACCACAGAGATTGCTATATTGCTAGTGATGCAGCAGAGCCCACCTGGCTCCATAGAGAGCTTCCTAGTGAAGCTGACCACTGTTCCATGCTGACATCCCTGTAAGCCAACATTCTGCTGCTCATTATTGCCTCACCCAGCCAGTCTACAGCCCTGTTAGACTCAAAGGTAGGAGTTATCACCAGCCTGCTTTTGTGCTGCTGTTTGAAACCTAAGAATAAAAGGAACCATGAGTTGTTTTAAAGATCTTCGTTTCAATCTGTGTGACCAACATGGGCCTCCCATGCCAGGAAGATAGACACCTACACTGGGAGTGCCCTAGAGGAATACCTTCAACACACGCAACATTCTCCATGCTTCTGACCTGACGGCCTGGACGGGTGCACAAAAGAACCCAAGGCTTTTGTGACACCAGCAGCCTATTAGCCATACAGTAAGCCACTCTAACTTTTATTTCCCGCTGTCACCAGTTGCTTTTGGGGATGTTGCAGAACCAAGCATTTAAAAGGAGCCTTCCATTGTCCTGATGGAAAAACATTCACATGTCCAAAAAGCAACTTTTTCACAATTTTGGCACACATACAAATTTTTATAAAATTTGCTGTATAGGTGGTACAGTTCTGAAAATGCTATCAATAAAAATGCTATCAATAAAAGTTTTACTTTAAAAAAATTATTAAATTATTTTTTACTTTAAATAGCCCCTACCACACTTTAACTTTAGATAGCCTCCACATTTTTACTCTACTTATATCCCCCTACATTTTACTTTTGATAGCTCCTCCATTGTGCCCTTATTTTTGTTTTAGAACCCCCCCACCAAACATTTTCACTTTAGATAAGACGCACTCATAAATTTGATACCTGTCCCAGAACTATTGCAAACCTCTCTATTCACTCTGCAGGAGTCCGGACAAATGAGGAAGCATGCCTGGCAGCGTGATGATATCATCTTACTGCTGTGCATCCTGGGTTAGCGTGCTATGCGCTGAATGGAGGTCTCCTGCCGTGTCACACTCACACTGTGATAGTACATAAGAAGCCAGTCCTGGATGCTTTGAGTACTGTTATGTTACTGGCAGAAGCCTACTTTGGAGAAATAGCGTGAAGTGACAACTCCGGTGTGGATTCACCCATCCAATGGTGGGACAGTCTGAGCCTGTGGTGTCTGAATAAGATTTAGAACATATAACAAAATATATAAATTTGGTATCTTCATGACCCAAAGAACAAAGGGGATGTTTCATCTTGACCACAAAGTTAAGGCCTTTAAAACTAAGCCTGCTAGAAAATGGCACAACTGTACACCATATTTAGAATCTTTTTTACAGCTTCCCAATATACCGATAAAAATAATAGTAAATGGTGGTAACACAGTTTTGTAAAAAGAAAAATAAAATATGGCCTTTGGAAGGACGAAAGGGAAAAATAGAACCGGAAAAGGGCTGTATCCACAATAGGATACTGGAATGAAGCTGGATAACACTTTGAAATGCTGCAGGGGTAGTGGACCCCCTGGACCACATTGGACAATGACACAAGCCGACACCAGGGACCTGAATCTAAGTGGCACCCGGTTTTCACCAGAGCCCGCTGCAAAGCAGGTTGGACTTGCTGCGACGTGGTACCACCACGTCGTTCCACAGATGTGACTTTTTCCGTGGTGGCAGCCAAAGCGAGGTACAGAGCCAGTGGGCAAGTTCATGGTCGGGGACAGGCAGAAGGTCAAGAGAGGAAGCAAAGGTTCAGAGGCAACGGGAACAGGTCTGGGGTCACAACGGGGAATCCAATCACAAGCACTAGGCACAAGATAACACATCTGTCTGTAGTATAATCTGTAGTGGTCAGTAAAGAGCAACATTATTTTCATGTGTTAAGGTGGACCAGTCCTGTACACGTTTCTAAAGCACATGAAACATAGGTAGAACTTATCTTAAAACGGGAACATGGTAGAGGCAGACAGTCTATGAACACGGCAATACACTGAGGGTAGTGAGGAGACCGAAAATCGCCTACGCGTTTCAGAGAAACATCTCCTTAATCCTGACTAACACGTCAAAGCTAACACTCTTCCTGTTAGCTTTGACGTGTAAGCCAGTGTATTGCCGTGTTCATAGGCTGTCTGCCTCTACCATGTTCCCGTTTTAAGATGTTTTCATAATAAAGGTAACAGCTTTTATACTCACGTGGATGTCGTTTGAAGCTGGATTTACTTGCCATTCGATATTCCTTGTTCTACAGAGCCGAAGGTTCCGTGCTCACGAGACGCCACGTCCGCACATGTTTTTGTTTGTCCAGGTGAGCTTACTTTACATTTTTTCTCTTTTTTGTACAATAGGTAGAACTTAGAAAGTTAAGTCTAACTTTAAAATTATGGCTTTTATAAAATATCTGCATAATCTGAAGTAAAACAACATATATTTATTGACTATGCCATTAGAATTATACCTACAACTTTCTTGCAGCTAAAAGGCCCCTAAATCAAATTTGATGTCATATGTTCCAAGTTTATGAGCCTTTTAAAATTTACCTGCTGTGTCCTGGAGAGGCAAAATCCGCAAGATTAAGTGACAACATTCAATTATTGCCAGACAGTTGCTGATTTTTTATTTCCAGATAGAGCACACTGTAAAACTTACTAAAGTAAACCTATGAATGTTTTAGGAGTGTTTACAACATCAATCTATTTTACAGAGACATATACAGTATTCACTACTAAATATCCTACAGGACACTCACTGTATATTAAAGTTCTATCACTTTCACAAAACCGAGACAGAGACTAGAGAGTGGGGATAAATGGGGATTCAGTTCCAGACTCATCCAGAGAAATCATGTAAATTAACCCCCCAAAACGAAATATATTTACATAAGCTGCCATCAGGGACGCCACCAAATGTGGGCAATTCAGGTTGTCGTATAGCTGCGCAAATCGGTCACAGTACAGTCAGGTCCAGCTCCCCGGCTTTTCTCTGAACAAGAACCCGGCGATATGCAATAGACTTAAATCTATGGCAGAACAAGGGAACAATAAGTTCCCTGCTCTGCCATAGGCCATCACAGCGCATGCAGGATGTCATACACTGCGCCGTCAGTGGAAGTATGCTGACACTGTGAGGGCTATGGGCTGTATACAAATGTGCTACTACAGAGGGCTGTTTATCATTACTGCAGGGGGCTGTATATATTTATTATAGGGGACTGTATATATTTATCATAGGGGGGCTGTATATATTTATTATAGGGGGAATGTATATGGTTATTGTAGGGGGGCTGTATATAGTTATTACATAGGGCTGTATATAGTTATTATAGAGACAGGTTATCACGGGGACAGGATATATTTATTTTACGGAGGCTGTATATATTTATTGTAAGGGGAGAAAATTGTGGGTTGGGCCCCACTAGTTTGCACCAAAGCGACACCACCCTTAATCCGGCCCAGACTGCCATTAGAAAGCATTGCCCCTGTCCCTACATTGTCCCTATGCATGTCTATAAACTTAAACAATCAGGTACTAAAGCTGTATGCAAATGACCGGAGTTGGATCCAATGAACCATTTTCATATTCAGCTTTCCAGCTTATTCATGAGTGGGAGGCACAGCCACACCCCCAGTGCTTTGCTGACAGCCTGTATAATGGTGTGACTGGTGCAGGTTCCTCTATGTGCTTCCTGGTGCTGGCGGCCCCTGCAGCCTGTGTGTGTATTAGAGATACAACTGCTACAAAATGCAGCCACGTGTACAGCATGTCAGGTACTTGTGTAGCTGATGTCTGTGTCTCTCACTTGTGTATAGAAGAAGAGAACATGTCAGGTACTTGTGGTAACTGCTGTCTGTCTTTCACAGGCAGCAGATAAAGCACAGACACTAGCAGGGCCGGATCATAGGCGGGGCTCCCGGGGTGCGAGCCCTGGGGCCCCCACCACTTAGCCCTTTAAAGGGGCCCCCACCAAATGTGGGCGATTCGGGCGGTCACACGACCGCCCGAATCGCCAACAGTGTAGTTGGCTTCGGGCTCCCCGGCCGATTCGCGCGATGTTCCTCACTTTCGTCTATGGCAGAGCAAGGGAACAATAAGATGGCGGCCCCCTGCCGCTAGCGGCGCAGTGCGTGACGTCTCAGCGTGTGACGTCACAGCGCCGCGACGACGGCGCTGCTTGTAGCAGGGCGCTGCCATCTTTGTTTACATCCGACACCGAGAAGGAAGATGATGACGGCGCGCATCCGGGGAACGCTGGAAGGTGAGAACAATTTTAGTTTATCTGTGACTGTATATAGTTAATTATAGGGGGATTGTCTGTATATATTTATTATGTGGGGAGGGTGTTGTATATAGTTGTTATGGGGGATTGTATGTAGTTAGTTATTATAGGGGGTCTGTATTTAGTTATAGGGGTTGTATATAGTTTAAGGGGGGTATATAGTTGTTATTATAGGAGGACTGTATACAGTTATAGGGGTGTATAGTTATTATAGGGAGACTGTATTTTGTTATAGGGGGACAGTATATAGTTATTATAGGGGGTGTATATAGTTATAGGGGGACAGTATATAGTAATAGGGGTATATAGTTACTATAGGGGGCTGTATATAGTTATAGGGGGACAGTATATAGTTATTATAGAGGTGTATAGTTATTTTAGGGGGACTGTATATAGGGGGAGCTGTATATAGCGGTTGCTTGGGGAGCTGTATACAGTGATTGCTGGGGGAGCTGTATACAGTGATTGCTGGGGGAGCTGTATATAGTGATTGCTGGGGGAGCTGTATACAGTGATTGCTGGGGGAGCTGTATACAGTGATTGCTGGGGGAGCTGTATACAGTGATTGCTGGGGGAGCTGTATATAGTGATTGCTGGGGGAGCTGTATACAGCGGTTGCTGGAGGACTGTATACAGTTATAGGGGTGTATAGTTATTATAGGGAGACTGTATTTTGTTATAGGGGGACAGTATATAGTTATTATAGGGGGTGTATATAGTTATAGGGGGACAGTATATAGTAATAGGGGTATATAGTTACTATAGGGGGCTGTATATAGTTATAGGGGGACAGTATATAGTTATTATAGAGGTGTATAGTTATTTTAGGGGGACTGTATATAGGGGGAGCTGTATATAGCGGTTGCTTGGGGAGCTGTATACAGTGATTGCTGGGGGAGCTGTATACAGTGATTGCTGGGGGAGCTGTATATAGTGATTGCTGGGGGAGCTGTATACAGTGATTGCTGGGGGAGCTGTATACAGTGATTGCTGGGGGATCTGTATACAGTGATTGCTGGGGGAGCTGTATATAGTGATTGCTGGGGGAGCTGTATACAGCGGTTGCTGGGGGAGCTGTATACAGTGATTGCTGGGGGAGCTGTATACAGTGATTGCTGGGGGAGCTGTATACGGTGGTTGATGGGGGAGCTGTATACAGTGATTGCTGGGGGAGCTGTATACAGTGATTGCTGGGGGAGCTGTATACAGTGATTGCTGGGGGAGCTGTGTATAGTGATTGCTGGGGGAGCTGGATACAACGGTTGCTGGGGAGTGGTATGTAGCGATTGCTGTTCCTTGTCTGGACTACATTCGATGGGGGCCCCTCCAACCTTGATCCGGCCCTGGACACTAGCAATGCTTTACTATACATTACACACTGACATGAGCAGGGGGAGGATAGGGGAGGGGTAACAGGGGTGACATCACTTTCGCTCTCCATGTTCATAGACTCATTTGCATAATAAAGAAAAAATGATTTTATAATGATTAATGTATGAATTAACTAGATAAAGGCAGGGATGGGATCCTTGTGATCCGCACTAACAGGTAGTGGTGACAGAATTAGTTACAGAGACCTGATGAAAGGGGGCCTTTAAATTAACATAACGTAGATAATGTGGATGGGCTTATGGTAGGTGGAGAGGGGTTATTTGCAGGTATAGACAGCTTCATCTTCAGCTAAAGAAAGAAGATAGTCATTTATAGATTAGTGTCTGTCCTAGTTGTGTCACTTTACTACCATGCTCAAAGTCCAGCCACAATCCTGGAATATAAATTATTTTTTTACTGTTCCAACCAAGAGCACACACAATCGGGTTGCTACCTAAAACTGTCTGCAGTTTTGCATGCTGAAAGATTCTCTTTAAATCAGTGTTTTTTTACGTTATCCTTGTTGCTTGAATTTATTAGAGGGGTTGTCCAGTTTCAGGAAATTTACATTACTTTTTGTAAAATGAAAAGCTATACAATTTTACTATATAGTTTCTGTATCAATTTTCAGGCTTCCTGATTCTTGTCATTCTGTTGGAAGGTTCAGTGTTTAATCTCAGTGGAAAGAAATCTGTCCATGGTCATGTGATGTCACGCAGGTGCATTATATTACACAGCTCTGATTACTCTGTGATAGGAGAAGCCTTGCACCTGTGTGACATCATATGACCATGGACAGATTTCTATCTACTGAATCTTAGAATAGAATGAAGACAAGCAGAGATAAAGGAAACCATGAGGAATTGATACAAAAAGTTTATTGGAAAATTGTATAATTTTTCATTTATACAATTATTTATTTTATTAAACTGGCCAATCACATAAAACACATAGTTTGCCATATGTGTTTCCGCCATATGTGTACAGTAGTACAGCTCATGGTTCATGCTTGGCTGCGGCTGAAGCTGCCGAGCTGTGGCAGCGCAGGGAGTAACACCTGACGTAACGGCATTATCTCAATAGCATTACTGCAGGGCCGATGACTGAAAGAACCAGAAAGTCCTTTTTTTCTGTTTTAAATGCTATATGAAGAAACAAAATGGAACACAAGGGAGAGGGCACTATAAAGGGGGTTACTATAAAATGGAGTATATGGAGAGGGGGCATTGTAAAAGGAGGAACTATATATGGGGGCATAACGGAAGGGGCATAAGAAGAGGGAACATAAAGAGAGGGGGCACTATAAATGGGGGTATAATAGAGGCAACACTATATATAGGGGCTTAAGGAGATAGGGCACTATCTATGGGGGCATAAAGAGGAGAGGCATTATAAAAGGGGGCATTATGAAAGGGGCATAAGGAGAGGGGCCACTATCATGAAGGTTTAAGGAGAACGGGCATTATATATGGTGGGCCGTTTGAAGGGTGCGCAAGGAGAGAAGGCTCTACATATGGGAGCATAAAGAGAGGGGGCATTATAGAAGGGAGCACTATAAATAGGGACATAATGGAGGGGACATTATGAATGGGGCACTATAAAATGGGTCATAATAAAAGGGGATATTAATTATGAATGGAAGCATAGTAAGAGGGGGTATTATGAAGGTGGACATAATAAAAGGGGGAATAAGGTATTGGGTAGAACTAAGTACAGGCAGTCCCCGGGTTACATACAAGATAGGGTCTGTAGATTTGTTCTTAAGTTGAATTTGTATGTAAGTCGGAACTGTATATTTTATCATTGTAATCCCAGCCAGAACTTTTTTGGTCTCTGTGACAATTGGATTTTAAAAATGCTGGATTGTCATAAGAATCAGGATTAACACGAAAGCTTCATTACAGACACCTGTGATAACTGTTATAGCTGTTTATTGTAGCCTAGGACTAAAGTACAATAAATTACCAATATCCAGTGGTCCGTTTGTAACTAGGGGTTGTATGTAAGTCGAGTGTTCTTAAGTAGGGTACCGCCTGTATATAAGTCCGGCCCTCTAAAACTATTCTACTTTCTCATGTGGTCTTATGAGAAAATTAATTGCCCATCCCTGCTTTAAGGGCAGTTTGGTGTACTTACAGAAGGTGAATAACTCCCTTTAATTAGATTCCCCCAAGTGGATAAAGTGAGCTCACTAAAGAGGCTCTGGTATATTTCCTTGTGGGTATTTTGTGTAATTCTGATAATATTACTGGACAGTCTACACATTAAAGGGAGTTTACTTGCAGAATTAACCATACAAAGCTAAAGGCATTGTTAGGTAGGAGCCACAGAGAACTAACTGATATATGTTAAAATGCATTTATTTTGAAGGATTGTAGCTGGACTTGAAGCACTCTTTACTATGCACAGCTCCTCCTCTTGAGTAACTGCTGTAGTTTTCAAACCAAAACCTGCTACACAAATAACTCACAGCAAAGGGGAGGAGATGCACCAGTGCAAAGTCAAGCTACAAACCTAAAATATAAATGTATTTTTCACCGTCCTGCTGTTACTAATGACACACACAATTCTATAATTTAACAGATATCCAGGGTCAATACCTAACACTGTCTGAAGCTTGGTGTGGTCAAAATTGCTAGTAGGAACCTTTATATTTTATATTTAGAATCTCTGAAATTTTCCTGAAAGTGGCCTCGTTTTCTAGGGATGAAATCCTTTTAGAGCATACAAATCACTTTACAGTTATCACACATAATCAAACCCATACTTTGTTTCACAAGAAACTCATAGGCATTTATCAATTTTGGCATAGGGTCCTTTCTGGGGCACAAATTGTGCTACTTTTAACTGGGATGTTAGATTGTGACGCGAGGGGTTAATGAATGGGTGCTGGGCTTAAAAGGGTTTGAATTGTCTCCACATTTGTTATTGTGACATAAAACTGTATAGACCAGCTTTATGCAGCAGCAAAATTGCTCCAAAAATAGTGTCAGGACACTAGATGCACAGGAAAAGAGGCGGATTCCCATTGAGCGCCCGGAAAATGACCAATATTGTGGTGCCGGCACTTGATAAATAAGGCGCAATAGGCGCAGCAAGGGAAAAAGAAGACTGTCAGAAAGTCTATAATGAATGCCCCCCACTACCTTTAGAGAAAGAGTAGCAGATGCATGGTAATGGGAATTGGAGCAGGAAGCAGCTGTGGCGCGGCTGGAGATTGCAGAATCTCGTCTTTTGACTTTTGAATTTCTTCTTATTTGCTCATAATGTTATGGCAGAATAAAAATAAAGAATAAAAATAAGAGTAAACAACCAATTGTGAAGTTAATGGAGGAATATCAGGCTAGGTTTTAATTGTTTCCACAGTCTTATTATTCCTCTCACAGATCCTTCTTATGAAATTGTGAAAACACTGAAAGCGATGGATAGAAAGCAGCGGTCACAGTGGCCCATACAAAACTGTGGGGCACCATTTAATCCAAAAGCCTTGCCACAAAGACAGTAGCAAACCTAAGGTAGATGTGAACGACATTGATCATGCAATCATTTATTATTTTCTTTTAAAATATTTTATTTATTGTTTCATATAATAACAATGATAATAGCATACAAGGTTTACGACCCAATGGTCCACCATTCGTTATTAACAAATGAACAACGATCAGAGAACAGCAATGATTTACAAGTCACAGTTTTCACAGTTAATACAGTAGGTATTAGTAGGTTCATTTGTTCCAGCCCTACTAGGATCCCCTTCAGGTTCTTATGTCAGGGGCTGGGGGCCAGTAAGACTACAAGAGCCTGAGCGTCCTATTCCTCCTTTAGCCCAGAGGGCCTTAACCCCTTCACGCTCCGTGGCGGATATATCCGCCACGGAGCGCAGTGACTTAGCGCTCAGTGGCGGATATATCCGCCACGGCGCTTATGCCGGCTCGGCTCTGGATCAGAGCCGAACCGGCATCGGGAAACACGGGGTGCCGGCTGTAACTAATAGCCGGCACCCCAGTGTAACACCCGCGATCGGAGTTGTCTCCGATCGCGGGTGCTTAACCTGTTAAATGCCGCGGTCAGCGCGACCGCGGCATCTAACAAGCATCTGGGGGATCTTTCCCCCACGATCGGCCCCCCCGAACCGTTTTCGGGGGGGCGCCGATCGTTGCTATAGCAACTCTGGGGTCCGATCTGGACCCCAGAGTTACTTGCAAGAATTGCCGGTAAGATGGCGTCTGTGACGTCATCTTACTGGCACAGTGCCAGCCTATGCAAGTGTATAGGCTGACACTGATAATACTCTGCAATACATCAGTATTGCAGAATATTATCATGAACAAGCAATCAGAAGATTGCTTCTTCATGTCCCATGGTATAAAAGTGAAAAAGTAAAAAAAAAAAAGTTATTCAATAAAAAAATAAAGTCATAAATCACTAAAAATGCCCCAAATCCCCAAAACATATAAAGAGACATATAACTCAAAAAAAAGTCTAAATCATAACACAAACCCCACATATATAGTATCACCGCGTCCGTAACAACCCGTAGAATAAAAGTAAATCATTATTGAACCCCCACGATAAACGCCGTAAAAAAAACTGTTATAAACCCTCCAAAAATTATGATTTTTACCTTTTCAATCCCACAAAAAATGCTATAAAATGCGATCAAAAAACCATATGTACTCAGACATGATACTGGTGCAAAGTACAACATGTCCCGCAAAAAACAAGCCATCAACCAGCTCCGTAGCCAAAAAAGTAACAATGTTATGCCACTTGGAAGACGGCAATACATAAATGATAGATTTTTCCCCACATTAGGGTTTTGTTTGACAAATTTAGTAAAACGTAAGAAAATATATTCATGTCTGGTATCCCCGTAATCGTATCGACCCATAGAATAAAGATAACATGATTATTAGTCTATACGGTGAACACCAAAAAAAAAAAGAGTAAAAAATCCAGTACAGAATTGATGCTTTTCTACTCCTGCCCTCAAAAAAAGTTCCTAAATTTTCAACAATAGGTGATACCAACACCAAAATGGTAACAATGGAAAAAGCATCTCGTCCCGCAAAAAAAATGGCGTCACATGGCCCAAATAACGAAAAAGCAAACATTTTACAGCCTTCAAAAGGGGCCAATGAGGAAACTAAAATCCTGGCAGCTGCAGCGCCCTCCTTCCCTTCTGCACCTTGCTGTGCGCCCATAAAACAAGTCACAGCCACATGTGGGGGGTCTTTGTACTCAGGAGAAATTGCAGAACAAATTGTATGGTGGGTTTTCTCTTTTTATATTTTGGAAATGTGTAAATTTTAGGGCTAAATGAACGTATAAGGGAACAATATGACCGTTCTAAATTTCACCGCCATTTTGATTCAATTACTATGAAGATCTTAAGGGGTTAACAATCTTCGTAAAAGCTGTTTCTGATAGCTTGAGGGGTGCAGATTTGAAAATGGGTAGATTATATAGGGGGTTTTGATGCTAAATATGAAAAAATTTCATTCAAAACTTTATTTATCCCCAAAGTAGTCAATTCTGAAAATCCGGAAAATCGCTATTCGATTTGTAAGCCGCGTGACATCAAAATAAATTATCCAGACATTTCAGATATTATGAAAATGTAAAGTAGACAAATGGGAAATGTTATTCAGCAACTTATTTAGGTGGTAAATCGATCTGCCTGAAAACGCAATGATTTAGAATTTCGAAAATGGCAAATTTTTCCAAAAATTTATCATATTTTCTTTTTTTTTTTGTAAATAAACGCAAAACTTATCAGCCAAAATTTACCACTAAAATGAAGTACAACATGTGGGGAAAAAACAATCTCAGAATCGTTTTGATAAGTAACAGTGTTCAAAAGTTATAACCATATAAAGCGAAGCAAGTCAGAATCCAAAAAATCGGGCTGAGCCTTAAGCTACAAAATGGCTGCGTCCTTAAGGGGTTAAGGGTAACTTTATTGTTAACATAAAACATTAACTTTAATTAACAGTTAACAGTTTGTAAACAAGTAAACAGACAACAAGGCCTAAAGACATTTGCATATTATCTGTCATTCTTGATAGTATGGGCTCTGTATTCACTTAAATGCAATCATTTTTAAATGAATTCTACCATTAAATCAAGCATGATAAACAATGGACACTTACTCATAGATCCAGAATCTGTGACTGTGGCAATCTTCTTGTATTTGTTACTATTATAATTATGCTAATAAACCTGATGGGCTCTGTTGGATGTTTCCAGAGCCCCTCAGTACTGTTGCTTCACTGAAACTGTTACAATGAGCGGAGTAGGTCTCCCATCCCCCTGCACTTCCTTCTGCTTCTAGATTACACAAGCAGGGGGAGTGGGATACATTATCTGCTCATTGTAACAGTTTCTCAGTGCTGCAGATTCACAGGATAACTTTCCAGAATCCTTTAGGCTCACAAGCATAATTTTAGAAGTTGATTTTTGAAGGACGGAAGCCATGGATAAGAAATATAAGAGGGTTACTACAGTCATACTGTCTGGATTTATTAGTAAGTGTCCCTGGTTTATCATGCTTGATTTTAAAGATATGTTTACTTTAAAGGAAATCTACCACCAGGATCAAGGATTGTAAACCAAGCACACATACATACTGGTATCTGCTCTTCTTTTAGTTTCTTATGATATTGATTTTACAAATACAGGCTTGAAAACTTCGGCAAATGAGCCTGCGCATCTCTCTAGGCTCCATAGTTGTTAATTGAGCCCAGAGTACCTTTAACCCTTTAAGGACCTAGCCCTTTTTTGTTTTTTCATTTTTATTTTTCACTCCCCACAATCAAAAATCTATAACCTTTTTTAATTTTACACGTAAAAATTTCATAGTATTTATTATTCCATGTTGTGTACTGGGAAGCAGGAAACAAATTAAAAGTGCAGTGAAATTGGTGAAAAAAGCAAGCATTTGCAGCGTTCTCTTGTGGGCTTGGAATTTACGTCTTTCACGGTGTGCCACAAGTGACATGTCTACTTTATTTGTTGGGTCGATGCGATCACAGGGATACCAAATTTGTATAGGTTTTATAATGTTTTCATACATTTACAAAAATTAAAAACTTGTGTAGAATTTTTTTTTCAATTTTGCCATCTTCTGGCGCTAATAACTTTTTCCTACTTCGGTGTACAGAGCTGCTACCATTTTTAGGACTGTACAACCTTTTGATCACTTTTTATTGATTTTTTTTATATTTTTCAAAATGGCAAAAACTTTGGGCGCTATTTTCCGTTACAGGGTTAAATGCTGTGAAAAAGCACATTATATTTTGATAGATCAGGCCTTTATCAGGAACACGGGATACAGGAACATGGCAACACAGGAACGCAGGAATATCGCTGGGGAGCTTTCTGTAAGGCGTAGGCACAATTAGTGGCGCTATAGAGAGGGCTCAGCCCGCTCCATACCCCCGCAGCTGACATATGATGTAATACTATGTCACATGTTGGTGAGGGGTTAAAAGGCATGAGAAAGTGAGAGGGGTTTTCTTGGATTGTAATGATGATAGACTATCCTTGAGATGAGCCACTAAAACATTCCAAGCCTATACATTTTCATATAGCTGTGCTACTCCAGTTCATTAGAAATAGAAACAGTTGCAAATGAACATACAGCGCTGTGTGAGGGTGCCCTTTTTTCCTCTGCTGATCAGCAGGGTTTCAGGAGTTTGATCTCCTCTATTAATAGTAGTTAATGGTACAGTTAATAGTACATTTAACTGTACATTTACTGAAATCTAATATTGTCATACACATATGAATAAAAGTTGCTGCAAATTTGCTGCAAATTTGTTAGTTTTAAGATTATTTAATGGCAACCTGTCAACACAACCCCCATTTTTCACCATGCACATATTCCAAAAGCCCATAACATGACAATTGCATAGTTGCTTTTGTCATGTTTGTGAGTAGTATAGGTTTGCTAAAATCGCATAGTGTATTTTACCTGGCTCCCTGCCAAGCTCCCACGCTGAGTCCTGGGGTCAGGGATTCCGAATCAAATGGATGTCTGCCCCCGGATCTTTTCTTCAGCCTTTCTACTTTTTAGAAAATGCTGCCAACTCAGGGGGGTTTCTAAGAATGTGAAAACACTTCTAAGTTTGCGACGTATACTGTAAGTTTTTGTTAATTTTTCCATACTGTTAAAGGGGTATTCTCACGAAGTCAAGATAACTAAATATCCTCAGGATAACAAAATAACACATTCTCTAATTCACTGTTATTAACAAAAATACAGCATTTCACAGATATAATTCCAACCTTTCTGTATCAGTCCTGCAGTACACAATTTTAGTTTCCCCAAGATTCGACGTAAAACAGAAGTCTAGGGTCAGAAGGCAGGACAGATTGTTCTTCTGTCTGACGCTACAGTGAGCTCCTCTCTGCATTGGCCCCTCCCCTTGTATTCCAAGATGAGCTCACACAGACACTTCCTGCTGGCAAGCCACAGTGTGAGGAGATTTACTCCACAAGATACTGGCAAGATATGGTCTGACAGCAGGGCTGACAGTGTATGTTATGGGTGAGATAGCAGAACTAAGAGTGTCATTGTGTGTTATATGCATCTCATGGATTTCTTATCTGCCTTGATCTGCCTCTTCTCTCTATGGGGCTCATTTACTAAGGGTCCGAATGCCGCAGTTTTGTCGGGTTTCCCGCATATTTCAGTTTTGCGCCGAATTGCCCCAGGATTTTGGCGCACTCTATCAGATTTTGGCGCATCGGCGCTCACTTGCATGCAACAAAAATCGGGGTGGGGGTGGGGGTGGGGTGGACATTGGACAACTTAACTGATTAGGAAAAACCACTAATTGTGTTGTCATATATTGTGTTGTATATGTGTCAGATACTAGTGAATGTTCAGAAGCTAAATGATAGTATAGATAAACCTGGACCCTGATAATCTTACCACAATGTCAGCACACAGCATCTCATAGCACTAGAAGAATCATAAAGTGTCTGCTTAAAGAGTCCCTGCCCACACACTGGAATTTTACACTGGAATTTTACACGGAGCTAAAACAGCAATAAAACTGAGTCAAATTTTAAAGCAAGGAGTTAAAAATGATCTTTATTGTGTAAACATCACTAGGGGATTGAAATTTGAGAATTTTCTTTCATGGGCAAACTCCTTTAAGACTGTCTTTAATTTTATAAATTCAGATGTCAGATGTCAGCCTGTGGTTTCCATAAATAGAGAGTTGAATGACAGAACCAAATTTAGAATGTTGCAGAGGTCAGGCACTACATACACGCAGATTAAAATCATACAGGGAAATAAATTCTACTATAGAATCACCCGCTGCTAAAACAAACAGAAGTCCTGCTTCACTTTACAAGGGTAAAAGATCAGAAGCTTTTCATGTGTGTCTTTTAAAATGTGTTAGAGAATGACATTTCAGCATCTTCAATCCCAGAGGAAGAGAAAACAGCAGTTTAAATAAAAGATGTAACCCGGGGTGAACTATAGTGTGCGGCTGAAAAACTCGCCATCCTGTACCACTTGATGAATTCTCCAGTGATAATACCCTCTCATCATTCCTATTCCAGGATTCTTCAAAAAATATCAAATGTCTACGACTTACCAAACACAAAGCACTAGAAGATGTTTGTGTTTAAAGGGAACCTGTCAGCAGATATTGACCCTATAAATTGACAATTAGATTCAATACGCTGCTTCCATTCCCCATATGCTTCTATTGTCTCTGCTGAGCGCATACATTGCTCAGGAAGATGAAGCAGGATGTAAATATGTAGCTTGCTTTGTCTTTCCATCCTGTCTTTTTCACCAGATACGACGGATATTTGACAGATAGATGCAAAAACTATGCCTCTACTATGGGGCAGATTTACTTACCCGGTTCTGTCGCGATCCCACGGTGTGATGTCCGAAGAGGATTCGGGTCTGCCGCGATTCACTAAAACCGTGCGCCCAAGTTCCTGCATCTGTCACCTCTGCGCCGGGGTCCGCTGGAGTTCACCAGTTTCTTCCCGGTGCTTGTAAGTGCATGTCTTGCGACACAATTCTAAATGTTATTTTCTCGCGTTGTCCGAATCCGTGGGGTTGTCCAGTGGCCCCTGATTTCTGCCGCGTGCAAACCGATGGCGATGCGCCAAAATCCGATCGCGTGCAACAAAATCCCGGGGCAATTTGGTGCAAAACGGCAGGAAACCTGACAAAAATGCACTCCGCGGACCTTTAGTAAATGAGCCCCTATGTGTCAATGTATACGCTCAGCATGTATGTTGGGAGCTTTCCCGACGTATAAGCTGAACGTACACAAAATACTTACAGAAACTGACAAAAGTGAGATTGCTAGTCTCCTTCAAGCAGCACAACAGAGGTTACCCAGATCAAGTGGCCTATCAGAAGGGGACTCTAGCATTTATTTAAATATTTGGAGTTACAATATCTAAAATAAACTTACCTGCTCATGGGTCTTATGCACCTTATGCAGTTGGCCCAATGTGGGCCCCTACAGCTGGGTTGTGAGGTTAGTTACTGATGTGTTGTGAATGTAGTGATAACGTTGGGCAGCCCCATTAAGATGTATTCGTGTCGGTTTTTTTTTTGTTGTAGCATGTATTGAGTATATTTGATTCGTTTCTTGACTTGACCTCAGCCAGGTTCTTAACTTTGAAGTTTTCAACTACACAACATCAATGTCTGACTTGTGCCAAATTTCCAACTTTTTGCCATCCCACCCCCCTTTTACTTCAACAAACTTCAGATTAGTCATGTGAATCTAGCTGAAGTAGACATATTTATGAAGTACAACTTAACAAGTTTCAAATTTCAACTCATATCCTCTTCAGGCACCACAGTAGTGAAATAAAAACCTAAGAACTAGATGCACCAAATTTTGAACTTTTTTGTGACATCAAAAAATAGCTAATCCACAACAGACCTTTGACACCTCATGCTCCCAAATGTAAGCCCCTATAATAAATCTGATGTGCAAAGGACATCTGTTGTGTTTGCTGATTTTCAACAAATTTGATTTTTTTTTGTGAGAATAAGCCATCTCGCTCCACTTCACTCTTTATATGACTTACTCCAGAGTTATCATGTGACTTCAGATGTGGCGGGTAGTGATATAATAATGAAAACTAATTTGTTTTTTGATGGTCTGGAATTCCAACATCAATGTGAACATTGATGTGACTGAATGCTGACTTATGTAAAGACATAATATTACAGTGGGTCTATAAATTGGGCAATTAAAGAGAACCAGTCAGGCAAATTAACCCCCAAAATGAAATATATTTTTATAAACTGCATTTAGAAAGCATTGCGCCTATCCGTTCATTGTCCCTATACATGCCTGTAAACTTAAGCAATCAGGTACTAAAGCTGTATGCAAATGACCAGAGATGGCCAAATGAGCCATTATCATATTCAACTGTCTAGCTTATTCATGAGTGGGAGGCACAGCCACACCCCCAGTGCTTGACTGACAGTCTGTATAATGATGTGCTGCCTCCTCTCTATACTTCCTGGTGCCGGCTCCTCTCTATACTTCCTGATTCTGGCGCCCCCTGCAGCCTATGTGTGTATTTAACTGCTCCAGGATGCAGCCATGTAATAGCAGAATATGTCAGGTACTTGTGTGGCTGATGTCTGTGTCTCTCACATGTGTATGGGTGAACACAGCATGGCTGCAGGTAAAGCACAGACACTAGCAATGCATTACTATACATTACACACAGATATGAGCAGGGGGAGGAGAGGGGAGGGGTAACAGGGGTGACATCACTGCCTCTGACCATGTGACCAGCCTCATTTACATAATAAAGAAAATATGATTTTACAACGATTAATGTATAAATTGACTAGATAAAGGTTGTGATGGAATCCTGGTGAGCTGCTCCAACAGGTAGTGGTGACAGAGTTAGTTACAGAGACCCGATAACAGGTGTCCTCTAAATAGGGCAGTAATTTATGGTGACAGATTGGCTTTAACAACAACTCTGTTGAATATTATAAGATATTTAGTACTGCTCCCTATAAATTCTGTTATTTTATTAAAGTAGAATATCAAGATGCTTTGCAATGCCCATTAAACCTGGCAGGCGTATTCAGGATGCTAAGACAATTACATTTTTCTTTAACCATTACAGGCAGTTCCCGACTTAGGGACACCTGACTTATAGACGACCCCTAGTTATTGACGGACCTCTCTGTCCACTGTGACCTCTGGTGAAGCTCTCTGGATGCTTTACTTTTTTTATTTTTCTGTTTACAGAGATGTATATGGGATTGTTATCTGCAGGACAAATTGTACTTTTTAGTGGCACAATAATATTCCATGCCATGTAATGGAAAGCTGAAAAAAAAATTCCAAGTGCGGTAAAACTGACAAAAAAAACACATTTTTGGCTTTCTCTCGGGGGCTTTGTTTTAATGGCTTTCATTATGTGCTCCAAATGACATCTCCCTCTTAATATTTGTGTCGGTACAATCTCAGGGATACCAAATTTATAGGTTTTAATAGATTTACATTTTTTAAAGCTTTTGAACAAAAGAAACTTTGCTATTTTGCCAAAATCTGAGGCTAATAGCTTTTTCTTACTTCGGTGTATGGACCTATGTAAGGTGTCATTTTTTGCGGTACACACTTAATTTATATCAATTTGGGACCTATGTGACCATTTGATTATTTTTAATTCAAAATTTATGGATACAAAAATGGTGGTGATTCAGGCATTGGGTGCTATTTTCTGTTATGGTGTTCACGGCCGGGAATCATCTTTTTTATATTTTGTAGAACGGGTATTTTGGGACGTGGCAATACCTAAAATGTTTACGATTTTTACAGTTTTTTTTCTTTTTATATGTGTTGTAGGGAAAGGGGGTTATCCAAACTTAGACATGTTTTCCTAAAGTAAATTGTCTGATAAATCCAACATTTTTGCTTAGTGTGATACATAAAGATGAATTTGTTTTCGTGTAAACTAAGTGACACCAATTTTGCAATAATGTGTTGCATGAGTCACATATTCAGTTAAAATGACAGTCTATCAATATCCCATTTACTAAAGCGACAAAGTAAGGTGAAATAAAAGACTGAGAGTAGACCTTTACTTGATATTTAGCATCAAAAAATTGATGTATTCTTAAAGGCATAGAGATGCTATTTAGACTACCATTAAGTTCTTGACGGTTCCTATTTTTGGTTTTGTTCCTAAAGGAGGTGCATTGTTGTGCCTGAATTATTAATACCAAAAACATCTGGAATAAGTTGAGTTCCTTTGTCTTTTTAATCACTTATGAGTCCCTCCATGATTTTGCGACTGCACTTTATTTTAGACACAAAATAGGTGCAATTCCTAGTTCTCCAATTACATGTAAGCCTCCTACAAGCTTCACTCTGCTTCTAACCTATACCACAGCATGAAAATGACACTCACGGCAGAGCCCAGGTGTGACAAGCTGCACCCAGTGATCTCCTCAGCAGTGGCTTCTACTGGAGAAAACCCTCCAGAGCTGATCTTCTTCTGCCCCTGTAATTCTGGGCAGTATTCCTCCTCACACACTAGTGCGTTCATCCTGCTACACAGAGACACTTCTCTGTACTGTCTTTTCCCCTCTCTATGCTTTTTTTATCCTGTTTTGAGCTCCTGCTTTTGCAGAATATTTGTAAGCAGAAGCTCCTAAACTATAAACAGTTGTTGCATTAAGTGTAAACACTGGCTGAGCTCTGCTTCTGTAATATACAGGGGACACTACTTTGTAGAAGAGCTCAGTGCTTGCTTCTTCAGGCTGGAGTGTTTTTAAGCCACTACAGACTGAGTGGGGGGGATTTATTATTTGCGTTAGTTAAACTGGGTGGTTTAGACTATGTTTTAGACTAGACGTTTCTGAAAAAACTCCATGAAAATGAAATAGAACTTGATAGACTTGCTTTTGGATGGTCTTATTTTGCACTAAAGATTGCTCCAAAAAATGTGTTGGACTAGATGAAGCAGGAAAAGTGTCCGGATTCAAAAGTTGACAAGTAGAGATCACCTAGAAAAGAAACATATAATTAGCAGCCCAGAGCACGGGGACGAAAAGCTGGAAGAGGGAGGTGACGTTATGCGAGAATTAACGTGAATTAACACCTCTTGCGTGAAGTCACCTTCCTTTCCAAAGCTCCCAGCATGGGAGAAGGAGATGCTGGGGATGCATAATTATCAGCCCGGAGCATCCCCACACTCCGGCCTGCTAACTATACATTTCTTTTCTAGGTGATCCCTGCGTGTCAAGACAAGCAGAGGACAGTGCCGGGATCAACATCAATAGGAGGGGTGGTGAGTATTTCGATATTTTTTTTCAATTGGTTGATTACCTTTAAAGGGGTATTCCCATCTGGGCATTTACTTTTAATTTAATTCATTTGTCATTTGTCATTTAATTCATTTGTTATTCATTTAAACATTTCTTCAATTGGATGTTATTAAAAAAAATGTTCCTGTGTGAAGATAATTTCTCATAAATGTAGTGATGTTGTCCCTTAGAAACGAGATAGCTTCTTCGGATATGACCACCTCACATTTTGGCAGTGGTGGCCAGACATGCACTATTCAGTACTGCCTGACCACCTGGCTTCAGCGGTCATTACCACAGGACGGCTGTGGAACATGCAGTAACTCCAGGATATTTCCTATACAAAAACCCTTTGTGTCTTTGTGCAATTCCTCCAGCAGAGGTGGCCGTATCCAAGGAATCAGTCTTGTTTCTAAGGGACCATATCACTACGTTTATGAGAAATTATCTTCACACAGGTAAATTTTTTTCAATGACATCTAATTGAAGAAATGTATGGCAGATTTGTGAAATTGAATGTGAATGCCGAGACGAGAATACCCCTTTAAGTATTTATTTTGGGTGTGTTCCTTTGAATGGCAGGTTCGCTTTAAATGTTTTAAATGTTTTTAAATATATCTGTCAAACTTGAACAGATAACATATCAGGTTCTGTTATATGTTGCTCAAAGTCTTATTTCACATTTCTATCACACAAAAAAATTAATCATTCCCATAGTTTTCATGTAGTCAAATTGTAAATTATCCAGATTGACCTCTTTGTATTGCACCTGATCTTGAAATATTGTTACCAATGTAGCTTGACCCTGGGTTTTTCTCTGCAGCAGGAAGAATTACAGGCAGTCCCCAGGTTACATACAAGTTAGGGTCTGTAGGTTTGTTCTTAAGTTGAATTTGTATGTAAGTCGGAACTGTATATTTTATCATTGTAATCCCAGACAGAACTTTTTTGGTCTCTGTGACAATTGGATTTTAAAAATGTTGGGTTTTCATTAGAATCAATATTAACACTAAAGCTTCATTACAGACACCTTTGATAACTATTATAGCTGTTTATTGTAGCCTAGGACTAAAGTACAATAAATTACCAATATCCAGAGGTCCGTTTGTAACTAGGGGTTGTATGTAAGTTGAGTGTTCTTAAGTAGGGGACCGCCTGTATTGAGGCCAAAATAACTCAGATTAGGTGTTAATATGTAAAAAATGTATGGCTTATAATTTATTTGTTATAAGGAGACACTTTGCTTAGAAACATTGGTAAATGGTTTAGAGAAAAATTATCCCACTTTCTAAATTTGTGGAAAGAAAAAAGAACATTTTAAGAATTAAAAAAAAAATTGATGACAAATGTATTGCAATTTAATGATCATGGCAAGGTACCTTATTCCCATCCTCATGTGGATGGTTTATGATTCTACTCAGATTGGTAGGACTTTATGATCTCAAGGCAAGCCGTTTAGCAAAAAAAGAGCCGGTGATGTCACCGAGCCCTCAGGAGCATTAGGGCATGTGCATCGCTGGCTTGCAAATTCTGATGCTATTGCAAGACTTCGGCAAGAAGACCGCCGAAGTCTCGCGGCCGGCTTGCAGGTTGAGTGCGCATACTATCGCTGAAGTCTCCTGCTATCGCAAGACTTCGGCAAGGAGACTAGCATTGTCTCGCGATAGCAGGAGACTTCGGCGATTGTAAGCGCAGCCACTCTGCGAGCTGTCAGGTGTGCTTTGCAAGCCAGCGTTGCGAATGGCCTAATGCTCCTGAGGGCTCAGTGATGTCACCGACTCTTAGGAGCCAGGAATGGAGGGAGGCGGGGACGGCACGCTACATGCCTGCCCTATTATGCTAATGCCAAAGCACTGTGATGCACATAGAAGCGCCGAGTAGATGATTAGCAAATATATTTTTATAACAAAATGTCTGGATTATATGCTTAACCAAAATATGTTCCTGCATCATCTCAGGTACACTTATGTGCAGGCATGTGTGGGTCAAAACGACCATTTTCAAATGGTAGGTTTCCCTTAAACATGCAGTCGCCCATGACAACTGTGAGGCTGGTTATGAACTTGAATCAGGGAGGGGCCCTACTAGGGCTCCAATCAGTGGATGTTAGAAGTAGGGTTAGTAGGCAGGGGCAGGCAGTTTATTTGAAACTGCACAGTCTGCAGTGTGAAATGTTCCTGCCCACCCAGGGATACTTGACCCAGATTTATTGGTTCATTTAATGGGTTCCTTGCAGTGGTAACTGAAATAGTTACTGGTGGGTTAATATGAAAATGCAAATAGTCAGATTCACTCCTCTGACATATGAATTTTCAGGTATAGAAGCAACTTGTTAGAGATATAAAAAGAATGGCAGTGACCTGGGACCTGCGTGTAAAAGGTCACATGGGAGTGACTTGCGCCTAAAAACTTGCACATCAGTGGTGTGCATCTGAAAAGGTCCAATTTACTGCCTTACACTTGAAAAACACAGCCAACAAGCTAGACTGAATAGTGATATATACCCCATTGTATTGTACAGTGGCTTTTGCTCCTCCCCTACCCCAAGACTAATGTTCTTGATGGCCACTGAAACCTCTATAGTTAAGTCTAAATATTTTGCCAGATTAATGTTGCAAGTGTGGATGAAGACATTCAGAGACATCACTGGTCATCACATTATTGCACCATGATCACGTATAACATGTTTTGAGCCCTGAGTAGAACCTTTCCCCCACTATATGTTTACTGTACAGTGATAATATGGTGGTAACCAGGGGTAGAATAAGACTACCATGGGCCCTGGGCTGTATGAATAGTATAGCCCCTATAAGTCTAAGTCTGGAGTTTACTTCCCACATATGATTCTAGAATCAATCTATGGTTTTGAAATGGCTCTTGTGTACATGTGTATCGAGAGCAGTAACAGATATATGAGGATTTAATGTATGAAGGTCATTATGAGTATACAATTGGTAGGTGGTTTGGTTGGTGGTTTGGTGGTTTGGCAGGCTACCACCCAAACTGCCTATATTATAATCCAATACTGGTGGTAACGCAATCTATATTTTCTGTAGTGGTGATAGTGACAGTATGAGCTGTATTATATATGTTCTTTATATCATATAAAACAATCACTGAATTGCTAATCTGCTGTTTATGTCCATCAATTATAATTGTTCCTTTTCCTCTGTTTTAAATTTTAATGTAATCTGGAATTTCTCAGAATAAATTACTAAATTTATCATTTTTCTATAATAGTGTCATGTGGACAGTTTGATAAAATAGCTCATTATATTCACTGAAGTGAAATATGAGTTTCATCAGCGCATTTTCATCACAAAATTAGTTTGTGCTTATCAATATTGAAGAAAACCAAGCATAGATCAATCCAATATCATTTCTAGCACCCCCAAATGAGAAGCGATAAACACATCTGGAAAAAGTGCAGGATAAAAAGTTTTCGTTGAAAACAAACAAACTAGTAAATCAAAGAAGTTCTCTCTGTGTTGTACAGTTCTATGTATTATCGGGAATGGTATCGATTACAACCAATTCCATTCTGTGTAATTTCCATGGTTTTGAATTAATCCTTCTTTATGTCTTTATTTATAAATTTAAAGGAAACCTACCACCACAGATCTACCTATTAAGGTAGATCGGCTGATAGGTGGCTCTATTGGACGTGAGGATAGCCCTTTTAAGGGCTAATACTCTTGTCCCTGCAATCTTTTTATAACTTTTATTTGTCTAATATGCAAATTTTTTTGGCTACTGGGGCATGGAGTAGCCGGAGCTGAGGCTACATGGCACGGCTACTCCACGCCCCAGTAGCCGCTTTGATCCTCCTACCAGATATCTTTGGCGCGCAGCTGTGAGGAACTGCGGGCCCTCGTCTGCAAAGCCGGAGTTCTGCACATGCACAGTAGCTCTGGCTTCGAGCAGTGACCGCGCAGCTCTGGGCCTGCTGTTCTGCACATGCACAGAACACCGGCTTTGTGGACAAGGGCGCACAGCTACTCATAGCTGCACACTGAAGATATCTGGTAGGAGGATCAAAGAGGCTACTGCGGTGAGGATTAGCCACGCCGTGTAGCCTCAGCTCATACCCCAATGACCTCTTTAGAAAATTAGCATATTAGGCAAAAAAAAGTAATAAAAAGATTGCGAGGACGTGATAGAGGCACTTACCACCCGATCTACCTTAATAGGTAGATCCGTGGTGGTAGGTTTCCTTTAAAGAGAACCTTTTACCTTCACCAAAACCAACTCTTTGCATCCATTAATTCCCACAATGTTGGTATTTATCTCTAGCACCCACCATACCCACTATCATACAGGACCTTCAATAGTGTAGTATGATGAAGTTTGGATGCTGTAGGTCTGGTTGGTCAAAATGATATAGGAGCATGCTCTAAAGCAACTATATGTAGCATCTTACATGAAACAGCGACATATCTATATATGTAAATATTGAAAAGGAATATATTAACCCCTTTGCACATGACAACATATTATAATGTTGTGGTGCTGTAGGGGGTGTATGGAGAGAACTCACGGACTGAGCTGTCTCCATACACAACAGGTGTCATCTGTTTAACACAGCTGACACCTGTCTCTAGCTTCCGCGGTAGGTGCCAGCACAAATCAGGGCAGTTAACCTTTTAAATCCGATGTCAAATCCGACTGTGCCATCTAACAGTGCTGCCAGTGGGTGCTTCCATCTTGGATGGCCAATCGGCGGCCTCTGTGACGTCATTGGAGGGCACCAATAGGTTGTCAAGGCAGCTTTCAGTCTCATAGAGGGTTGTAAAACTGCCATGAGTACTGATCTATAATACCCTGAAGATTAGCAGGAAAATTGCAATAAACTACATTACAGTAGTATTGCATTATACACTCACCGGCCACTTTATTAGTTACACCTGTCCAACTGCTCGTTAACACTTAATTTCTAATCAGCCAATCACATGGCGGCAACTCAGTGCATTTAGGCATGTAGACATGGTCAAGACAATCTCCTGCAGTTCAAACCGAGCATCAGTATGGGGAAGAAAGGGGATTTGAGTGCCTTTGAATGTGGCATGGTTGTTGGTGCCAACAGGGCTGGTCTGAGTATTTCAGAAACTGCTGATCTACTGGGATTTTCATGCACAACCATCTCTAGGGTTTACAGAGAATGGCCCGACAAAGAAAAAACATCCAGTGAGCGGCAGTTCTGTGGGCGGAAATGCCTTGTTGATGCCAGAGGTCAGAGGAGAATGGGCAGACTGGTTTGAGCTGATAGAAAGGCAACAGTGACTCAAATCGCCACCCGTTACAACCAAGGTAGGCTGAAGAGCATCTCTGAACGCACAGTACGTCGAACTTTGAGGCAGATGGGCTACAGCAGCAGAAGACTACACCGGGTGCCACTCCTTTCAGCTAAGAACAGGAAACTGAGGCTACAATTTGCACAAGCTCATCAAAATTGCACAGTAGAAGATTGGAAAAACGTTGCCTGGTCTGATGAGTCTCGATTTCTGCTGCGACATTCGGATGGTAGGGTCAGAATTTGGCGTCAACAACATGAAAGCATGGATCCATCCTGCCTTATATCAACGGTTCAGGCTGGTGGTGATGGTGTCATGGTGTGGGGAATATTTTCTTGGCACTCTTTGGGCCCCTTGGTACCAATTGAGCATCGTTGCAACGCCACAGCCTACCTGAGTATTGTTGTTGACCATGTCCATCCTTTTATGACCACAATGTACCCAACATCTGATGGCTACTTTCAGCAGGATAATGCGCCATGTCATAAAGCTGGAATCATCTCAGACTGGGTTCTTGAACATGACAATGAGTTCACTGTACTCAAATGGCTTCACTGTCACCAGATCTCAATCCAATAGAGCATCTTTGGAATGTGGTGGAACGGGAGATTCGCATCATGGATGTGCAGCCGACAAATCTGCGGCAACTGTGTGATGCCATCATGTCAATATGGACCAAAATCTCTGAGGAATGCTTCCAGCACCTTGTTGAATCTATGCCACGAAGAATTGAGGCAGTTCTGAAGGCAAAAGGGGGTCCAACTCGTTACTAGCATGGTATACCTAATAAAGTAGCCGGTGAGTGTATATCAGCAATCAGACCCACCAGGGATAAAGTACCCTAGGGGTCTGAGGCATGGCCTGGATGAGGTAGAGACTTATTTAGCAGTACAGAGCACCGTTTGAGAATCCAGAATGGTCCATAACAGTCCCAGGATCATGATGACCAAGGAAAGGTCAACACAAAATGGACAGCAACGGCTGACTGACTTCTTTTCAGTCCGTGCTATGAGATCAGATGACTCACAAGTCCCCCACTGGGTTGAGTCCAGGCACTCAGAGAAAAGCTACACAGAGGAACGGGGCTAGTGGAGATCCAAGATGGTGGATGCAACCGCATAGCAGGACATCACGTGCAAAAGCCCAGACAAACGAAGGTTGAGACTCTCGCCTTCCCTGGAGGTTTGTGACCCTGAAGTTGCTCAAGGGAAACTGGATACCCCAGAGCCCTCATAATCCTTTCCCTCATCAGAGCAAGCAGCACCAGAAACCTTTATTATACAGATGATGCTAACTCTTAGAAAATCACCACAAAAGGACTCTCTATATCGGAAGCCCACACACAAGCGGGGATGGATGATATGGGTGAAAGGATATACCACCTGGAGAACAAAATGGGAGAAGTCACTAACTCCCACAACAAGCTTATAGAGGCCCATTATGGATTGGAAGAGGAGGTGGAAGCAGTGAGACTTAAGATAGCAGATACAGAGAACAAAGGGAAGCGCAATAACAGGGATGGGGTCCGTAATCAGTCGCAAAATCAGACTTGAGAGGCTATATAACATCACTTCTGCTCTACTCTCTCCCAGCAGTTTCGAATGCAGAATGCCTTATTGATAAAGCTCATCAGTTACCCAAACCGAAATCAGTACCAGAAAATCTGCCTAGGGATGTTATAGCAAGGCTCCATTATTACCATATTGAGGAGGCCGTAATGTAACAAGATCCCATATAAATGGGGTTTCACAACCAAGCTAAATATCTGCAAGAATGAGGCTACTCGTGTGGTGTTGAAGCCAGAAGATGGACCACCTTTGCTTGCATCTTGGGATCTGAAAAAATAGAAGAAGGAGTGCAGTCTACGAGAGTCAACCGTCCGCATGGGATTCAGAAGAATTGGCAAGTAGCTTTAATGGATGTTGGGTAGAAGTAGCCATAACGTTGGGTTATAAGGCCTTCAGGCAAACTTTGTTACCCCCAATAATGTGGCAGGTTACTACATCTCCTGCACGGATATTTCTACTGTTCAGTACAGTATCCTTTGATTTTGATATGGTGGAGGCAGTAGAACACCATATTTCCTGGCCTCCACATCACAAGTTCACTTTATGTTTGCTTATGTTCTGAGCCAGGCCAGCTCTTGGGATACCTATGAATAGGAGAAGTAAATCAGTTTGACAAAACTCCCACATTATTCCTGTTATGTCAATTAAGGTCATAAGTTTAAATGTGAAGGGGTTAAATTCTCCATTCAAAAAGGCCTCTGTATGGAAGGATGCTAAGTTAGAAAATATAGGGATTATATGTTTGCAGGAGACGCATTTTATGAAATGAAAAAATAAATAATATTGATGTCCAAGTAGAGAAAGCCATTTCTTATGACAGGAGATACCTTGCGCTGGTGTGTACATTAAATTCAGTCCCATTTACCTTAGTAAATATATATGCACCAAATAAAGCGCAGATTAAATAAAATACCCCTCTATTGACACTACAAGCAGAAGCAGGGTATCTCCCCCATTACTCATACAATGGTTACACAGGGTAGAGTTATATGGTGCATATAGATGCTTAAATGTTTCCTCAAGGGAATATACTTTTTACTCACACCGACACAGATCATTTACCTGAATAGATATTTGCATAGCAGATAAGTGGGCATTATTGCATATAACAGATTATAGTATCGGGACAACGACCTGGTGAGATCACTCTCTCTGTCCCTATCCCATAACCTCCCCTCCAAATTGTTCTAGAGAAGCACCCGTTTATATATTCTCTCCCATCATATAAAGAAAGGATCTCCCACTCATAATGTAGAATTGCGGGTGGAGATCTTTAATTTATGGCTGGCACACAAAGTGGCGGTTAGAGGCATGCTCATGCAAATGGGTTTTCAGTTCCTGCAGACTGCAGCTCACAAGATAGGAGGATCAGACCTCTTATTTGGAAAGAGTTCAGGTCGTTTTAAACTAATTTTTGCAACAAAATTTTTTAAATAAATGGCATAAATAGAAAGCTGCTGGGGAGATAATTATGTGGGCATATTTGGTGGGGGTCTTTTTGGGGGGGAGACAGGTCCTCTTTAAGAGCTGCTTTATTTTCAGACTTTAAAGACATATTAAAATCAATAAGGGCATTATATTACACAGCATATAATAAATCAAGTAGACTCACGGCCCACAAGGTCAAGTCGAAGAAAATTAAAACAGCCATTCTGCTAAACAACCAAGACACCACTAAAAAGGAATCTCACCCGCTTAAATTTGCTAACATGTTTAGGTCCTTTTATTCATCCCTATATAACCTGGAAGAGTGGTCAGGGGAAGCCTCAACCAAGTCAAAAAAAATAGTTGCATTTAAACCTGACCAATTAGAGGCCTCAAATAAAGCAATAGAAATGGAGGAAATAACTTGTATCATAAAACAACTTAGGAGACACAAAGCACCAGATGGATTTTCAAATAAGTATCTGATATCATTTGGCCACCTTCTTACTCCATACCTTTTATATATATTCAATAAAGCCCAGGTAGAGGGTTTGTTACCCTCAGAGATGCTGGAAGCTACCATCACTTCCCGTCCAAAGCCCCCAAATTTTAGGCCAATATCACTGCTTAATAGTGACAATAAGATATATGCGAAAATTCTAGCCAATAGGCTACTCCGGGTCGTACCGGACTTGATCCATAACTTTAAAAAAAAAGGGAACCTAAGGGTCTCAAATAATAATAAAAAAACATATAAAAAATTTCCCCTTTCCTAGAACACATATAAAAATAATCAGTAAAAGTCATAAACATGTAGAACATCCCAAAATGAATGTTCTATCAAAATATACAAGAAAATGAGAACAGCACTCACCCAGGTTCTTCTTTATCTTATTATTGGGATTACATACTCAGAAACATAGATTTCTACTTTCTACTTTGAAAAAATAGATTATTTCCGTCCCTAGACACCCTAACAAAAAATAGCGCCCAAATTTCCAAAAATTTCACAATTTTTCCATCCATAAATATTTGAATAATAAATGATCAAATGGACATATAGGTCCCAAATTGCTATAAATTAAAACAGCATGTATTGTAAAAAAAAATTAAACCTTGCGTATGTCCAGACACCAAAGTGTGAAAAAGTTATAGGCCTCAGAATTTGGCTAAATGGCAATTTTTTTTGTTTAAAATCTACTAAAACCTAAAAAAACTATATAAATGTGGTATCCCTATGATCGTAACGACCCAAAGGATAAAGGGGAGGTGTCATTTGGGGCGCACAAAGAAATCCGTAAAAACAGAGCCCACGAGACAACTCTGCAAACATGTTTTTTTTTGCCAGGGCCAAGGTAGTCTTAATCTGCCCCTTTGGGGACAATAAGTTCATCTGTGGCTGCTGGTTTACTGGGCTACAGGGGTTGGAGACCCAGGCCACCACCCACAGAATTATAGCCAGAACTACTTATGTTTATACTAACCTGTTAACCCTTAATGGCCTGGCATAATGTAGAATGTCAGATACAATTATGCATTCTAGCATAATGGCATTGGATAAAATTCCCATCACATCTTTCGTCGCAGGGTGAATACCTATTGAGCTCATACCATATTTCGTGACTGCTATTATAGTGTATATATTGTGTACGTACAAAGATAAGTGAAAGTTAAGCATGTTTTCTGTGATTTATTTATATAATTTAGCCCACGTGGTTTGACATTGTCCTGTTCTGTGTTCTGCAATAACGTGTCTAGCATTCGTTATCACTTATATAATATGAAATAATACACCTCTGATTTCCCTTGTTAAAGGTTTCCAAGCCCCTTGGAATACAGATACAGGTAATGAATGTGAAACTCTGAATGGGAACAAATAGCTGTTATACAATGTGGCAAACTAGAAATGTTGACAAGAAATGACATGTTTTCCAATATCGTCCTTCCTATTCCGAAATGGCATATTGACACTTGTAATTCGCATTTGATTCTTTTGCACCCTACTGAGTGCTTACATCCTAGGTATTTCATGTCTCCATAAGTTAAAAATAATAAAATATCCATGTAATGTGCTGTCTGCTGCTGCTAGAATATAATGTAATGTATGAATATTTTATTCCAGCTCAGTAAAGATTGATTGCAGATATTCAGCTACAACTCAGCAGTTCTGTGTATGTTTTATTCAGGCTGTAACATTTAAAGGCAGATCTACAGTATGGAGGCCTGATGATATTAAGTGATGCCATGTAATTCATAAAACTTAGTGGAATGAAATCTCGGGAAGGTTAGGGAATGAGTGAAGTAAAGTGCTTGCCTTAGAATAACTACAAAGGCATAATGCTGATGCAATTAGAGAAGTTTTCTTGTAAAGGTCGGTTCATGGTTACATTTGGGGACACATTCCTACAGTGACATTTTGTGGAGCATGTTATTTATACTTTAGCAGAGTCATTTTTAAAGGGCATCTACCACCAGGATATATGACTGTAAACCAAGCACACTGACATACTGGAGTGTGTGCCCTCTCTGTCAGGATCCGCTCTTCTTTTAGCTTCTTGTGACCTGGTTTTAAAAAAAAGGCTTAAAAATTATGCTAATGAGGCTGAGGGACTGCGGGCTTAATTAACAGCTATGGTGCAACTAAGGATAATTTGCATAATTTTTTAAGCCTTTCTGTGTAAAAACAAGGGCATAAGAAGCTAAAAGGAGAGTGGATCCTGCCAGAGGTGTCATGCACCAGCATGTAAGTGTTCTTGGCTTACAATCCTTGGTCCTGATGGTAGATGTCCTTTAACCCCTTCACGGGGGCTTTATGTAGAGGGCTCACGGGCACATAACTAATACTCGCTATTGGTGCTAGCATATTAATTTATTATATTAACCCTTCCGCTGCTGTCGACAGAGCCTGGTGGCGGCATTTTAAAGACGGCAGTATGTTGAAGCCACCATCTTTGTTCCGATTGTTGCTCCCTGGGAACGTCGTCGGGGAGCAGCAATCGGTTTCCATGACAGCATTGGGTCTTCGTCAGACTTGATGCTAAATGGCAAATGTAGTTTTGTTACAATGAGCCAGTGGATTATTGTAATGAAAACTCTGTAAAAATGGCATATACTGCAATAAAGTTTTAGAAAAAAAGTTTTAAAAAGTTTAAAAAATAATAGAACCTAATAAGAAAACCTAAAAATTTAAATCACTCTCCTTTCCCTAAAACTGATATAAAATGTAATACACAGTCACAAATAAAAACAAGTCACAAACATGTTTGGTACTGCTGCGTCTTAAAATGCTCATATATTAAAATATAAAAATGGCTATTCCCCAGAGGAAAATAGTGCCCAAATGTCTGAAACGCTACTTTTACACCAATTTACTGCATATAAGAAATGTAACACACATGCAGTCTATCAGAACGCGGGAATAGGAAGGAGAGCATGAGTACACAGTGTCCTGAGTCCGTAGTGGTAACGTAGCACAGTGGAGGCATTGTGGCAGCAAAAAACCGATGCCGGTGATACATAACCTATAACAGTGGTGGCGAACCTATGGCACGCGTGCCAGAGAGGGTATTCAGTGCCCTCTATGCAGGCACACATACCATCTCCCTTGCCTTATTAAAGTTAACAATTGGAACTCCAGACAGGCAGGAAGTAGTATTGATCGTACTGACCCACAGAATAAAGTAGACATGTTGTTTGGGGTGCACAGTGGAAGCTGTAAAAACAAAGTCTACAAGAAAAGTTCAAAGGCATTTTTTCACCAATTTTACTGCATTTGGAATTTTTTTTACAACTTCCCAGTACAGGCCATTGGATATTAAATACCATCACTATGAAGATGCAATTTGTTACGCAGAAAACAAGCCACCACACAGCTCTTTGACGGTGGGGGTAAAAAATGGAAACCCAAAAACAAAAAGAGGGTAAAGATGGCAATATTTGGTCCATGAGCAAGCTAACTTATCGTAGTCCCTGCATCTACTCAGGACTACTGTCACTGTATGGGGGTAATGTTAATCAGTGTATGGCCGTAATATTCCTCACTGAATGCCAGTAATATGATATTCATCGCTATATTTGTATAGCATAGTATAGCAATATTATTACATTGGCCTTTCTATAGTCTTTATTACCAGAATGATGCTATTTAATTATTATTATTATTATTATTAATTAATTATATTTAGTAATATTTGTCCTACTGTAAGGTGGTATTGTGGCACTATTGGGCTAAATTTCTGTGTTGGCACCTCGCGATAGAAATGTTGGCTTTGGTTCTAGTTTGGGCACTCAGTCTCTCAAAGGTTTAACCTATAAAGGATATTACCCGACTGGAAGAACCACAAGTTACCTAAGAGACAAACGCTAAGCTGTGTGAAACAATCTATCCAAGATAGCAAATATATTGCTTACCAACGATTGGAAGTACTGTAGTAACACGTCCCATATCCTGGTATGAATCTCAGTTATTCAATGACTATTTTTGTTTTTTGCATGCACAGTTTTATATATTTGGCTTTATTTGGTGACACCAACGGTTTATGTACTGCGCTATCTAGTGTTCACATACTGTGATATATAGCACTAGTAGCAGTGCAGGTTGCAACCAGGCACTCTGCCAAAAGTGCCATTTGACTTCAATACCATAACAATACTAAGCAAGATCTCATATTACTTACCCAGTACTATCTATGGTGATGTCCCACTGATATTATATACAACAAAATGATTTTATGTTCAATTTCATGTTTAATTTTATGGTTCATTTTATGATATGCAGAACAATTGTTAGTGATTTGCTATTTTATGCAATAAACACAGTAAAGTATTCCATGGTACACATTTTTATCTAGCTCTTTTACATTTACCGAGGGGCACACAGTATTACCAGAGCACACTTGTCCAATAGTTTTTTTTTTAAAGTTGATTTTAGAAGGAAGTAGGCCATAGATAACAAATATAAGAAGGTTACCACAGTCACTGTACCTGGATCTATGAGTTAGTGCCTCTGGTTCATCACGCTTGATTTTGATGTTAGATTTCCATTTACAATAATGCTGCATATTTAACCTGTCTGAAATGCATATTTTTCTTATATGTCAAAATAATTAGTACATTTACATAATGGAAGATTTGGGTCAAACAAACAATTCATAGTAAAACAATACATATTTAATTTATGTCAACTACTCTCACTTCTTTGCATTTCCCACAATACTAGCTGCACAGAGAAGGCTTCTTGCTCAGCAGTTTGCACTTTATCCTAGATGCCATTTGCACTGTCACTGTGTCTTCCTCTGTGTCAAAGTATCATCTGATTTCTACTTGCATGAATGATTCCTGTCTTCCCAAGATCCTGAATGACATAAATGTTCAAGCGAGCTCTTAAATGTTTTTGACCTGGAACATGCAAAACCATTTGTTGCTAAGAGATCTTCACTTCCACTTATTTATTACAAATATATGCAAATATTATGGATGGAAAGACATGCTCCGTTTGCAGTTGTATCAGCAGAAAATTTGCTAAATGGACTAATTTAGGAGTATGCTACAACGAATAAGTATTGAATTGACTTCCAGGCATATATTAGACTTAACAGGCCTCTTTGAAAAACACATTATCGGTAGAGAAAATATTTTTCTTGAAGTGGGCCAGACTTGAATTCTGACAGATCTGCTTGCATTCTCCACAAAAAAATATTCATCTCGGGAGGGGGGGGGGGGTCACCACAGTTGCCGTTAAGGGTTGTGCTGCCCAATTTGACAGTATTGTGCTTATTGGAATTCCAACCAAGTTGGGTTATGCCGAAATGACTAAAGGGTACACAACCTGCCCTTCTGACCTTCTGTATGACTCTGAGGGCCACAGATAGCTTGCTTTACCTGAACGTCACTTATGGAGGAAGGTGGTGATTCATTTACTTTTAAGGGAGCAAAAAAAGATCAAAACCAATACAATACTACAAAATCAATCTTGATCCATAATTTTTATAATATCTGTGATGGCTGCATTGTGTGGTGCTCTAATCTCAAAACATTGTATTCAATGCATATGTTTCAATGGAATTACAGTAGTAATAGTTGCCACAAGGTTCCCGTAAAGGTATAGAGTCCAAAGAAATATAAGTAGAAAATGGATGGCACTCACCTCTCTTCAGTTTCTTCGAGTATTGATATCAGAAGTCAAATGAAGCTCTGAGCAACCAAAACGGCTATTGCCTCAGGAGGCTGCCTGCCAGTCCTACTTCCCGCCTCTTCATGTGAATGTCAATGTTTCATTTGAGTATTTTACCTCAACAAAGCTAACAGAAACTGAGGAGTGGGGAGTGCCATCAATTTTCTACTTGTTTGGACTTTATACTCTAAAAGTTTGGACTCTTGAGGCTGGATCACAGTCCCCATAGACGTTTATGGTGACCTGTCACAGTGCTGTGGGCACGCACTGTCTCACCGCACCGTAACAGAGCACAGAAAAAAAAAAACAGGACATGTACTATATTTTGACATATTATGGCGCCTGATGCTCTACTTTCAATGGAGAGGGAGGGGTGAGGAAGGCTTGTTTGGGTTATGACCCAGGTGAGCATCCATTCGTGTGCATGAGGTCTATGGGATATTTTCCTTTGGCACACTGGCCCACTTACCATAAGAGTCTCTCACTTTTAACTGACTTTATCATCAATTTGGGGCTTTGCATCTACTTTCACAATACGTGTAGGAGACCGATATGGCGACAAATGTAGTCAACACTGTACTCTCCTGCTAGCCTTATGCATCTTCCTCCATATGGTATGTACAAGGCGAGCTGTTCTGTGCTGCAATGCTGCTCGGGGGTTAGCTGTAAATCTACTGAAAACCCTGAAGCTTAATTTCTTGGCGACCAGCGGCACTGTGTGTATTTGGGGGTTCAAAGCAATGGGCCCAACACTATACTAAACAAAATATATAAGGACACCAGGCAAACACAAGGGGGCAGATCCAGTTGAATACAATAATGATGCTATGGGTTACCTACATTAAACACGTTTTCTTTATAGATGTAGTGGGGCATTAGAATTAAAACATAAAACTAATAAAGTTATACCTGGAAACAGCAGAATAAATGGGACCACTATATGTCTGGTAACCACAGAAGCATGATATGATGGGACAAGTGACAGAATGAGTGAGGCGCTATGTATTTATTCTGCTATTTATAGTCTGGCCTTTGCCTGTGATATCTTTCAGAACAAATCTTCGGTATGGTTTTTGTCAGATGGAATATTAAATGAAATCACTTGACTTGGAAAATATAACTGTACACTGGAGACCTAAGAGCAGATACTAAAATTGACCAATTTACAATGTGATGAAGTGAGCTAAGCAGACTGTGCTGCCGTGTGTGACCCAGGGCTTGTCAGCCATTCAGGAACATATATTGCTTCCTTCTGAAAAACAAGACTTCAAAGCTGTGTAAAAGTAAAAGTGCTATAAAAACGGCTAGATCTATCATTGTTGTATTTAATGTACTGTATGAAGTAGTACTATCATTAGAGCAATGAAAAAGTCACTGACAATGTATGCATGATATAGAAAAACTGTCTATAAGCAAAAGTGTCTTTGTTAACCATATCAACTAATTACAACACGTTTTTTATATTATATTTTTTAAGGCTAGTGATTAGTGGATCTATCTATATTCAGGTCCAATGGCTTGCACTGATGTTTACCCTTTCAATGGGTCCACTCACCTAAAGGTAAAACCCTGGATTGGGGCTCGCACGGATTGCAGTTGTTATCCTTTACATGCCACAGGAAAAGCTGCCCACAGCATGGAATTGCTTTACCATATTTACTGAGATTGTTGCCACAAGAAGGGACTAGATCACTGCCATGTTGCTCAGGGCATGTAAAGGATAAGACCTGCCCAATGCTAGCACTGATTGTAGGTGTTACCGTGGGGGGATCAAACCCAGGATTTCTGACTGAAGTCCAGATTCATGTTCTGCGGACCCAAGCCCGCAATATTCAGTATGAAACAAATATTTAGGTTTGCTTCCAGTCATCACTAAAGCACTTCAAAGGGAACCTGTCATCAGAAATTAGCCTAATAAACCACTACCAGTATGTTGTCAAGCAGTTGAACAGCTTCTAGATCATGTTTCTCACGTGACCCAGTGTGGTGGCATCATCCAGAAAATCAACTTTGAATTGACTGTACGTTAGATTTATAAAGTCAATGCTCTCCCTGCCTCTGAACACCTCCACCTGCGTTGGATTTCAGGATATCAGGTCAATGATGTCCCTGGCCGCAGGACCATCAATTACAGTGAAGGCAGAGAAAGTTTGACTTCAGTGTTAATCTCTCCGTCTCCTTGATTTCATAAATCCAATTTACATCTCACTTCAAAGTTGATTTTCTGGATGAAGCCACCACACCAGGCCATGAAAAAAACATCATCTAGAAGCTGCTCCTACTTGACAACAAACTGCAAGCAGATTTTTAGGCCAATTTCTCATGACAGGTTCCCTTTAAATATTGTGATTTGTTGCTATAGGCAACACAGACATTTTTTTAAATAATGGGAATCTATGCTTTCTCCTCCAGTTTACTTGTGGAGACGGAATGTAACAAGCCCCCTTTCCAACAGTTTTTTAAAAATCTGACACATGCCTCTTTGACCTTCATGGGGTAGAGAAAAGGGTGGGTTGGGGTTGGGCAAGGAATGTGAAAATCTTGGCTGGCCATATTTACTACAGTCTCCGCCAGGTCAGACCTGGTGGAGATCACTTCTGGATCTAGTTCAAAATGCCAGTCTTAATATATTTTCCCTGAATATTTCTGATCCCCTATAACAGGTCACATATACCATGAAGGTCTTCATGATACAAGAATTTTGAGAATAATTTTAATTAAAAGGTGGCTACCAGCTCCCACATTACCAAACAAAAATATGTAAGGCAGTTTGTTTTCTAGTGATCTGTCCATGTAAAAAAATTCTGTTATTTCTACTAAGATGAGCTCCTCCATGTGCCATGGTAGTGGCCACAGCAGGTATTGCACCTGTTTTCTTTTTTGAGCAACTTGCATCCTGTATCGCATGAAGAAAACTTGGACCATCAGGTAGGGCCATGGTGGCTCATTTGCATAAAATATGAAATTGGAATTTTCCTCTTACATACCTCTTCTATTTTCTAGATATGCAGGGAATTAATGTATGGAAAGCTTATAATGTAATTTTTAATTTTGGGCTATTTCAGGTACTGGTAGACTCTCTTTAAGATATTCTCTGTGTACTATGGGTATCATTAGCTGGCCATTATTACAATGACTTACATTCTTTTGCATCCACCTATAGAATAGGCTGTTACTCATATATACTGCCAGTAGATGGCTGCAGTTTCTTACCTAACTTATATGAAGGAGAATAATAGCTTGGCATTGTTGTGAAGTGTTCAATAAAAGATACAGGACTATCAATCAGTTTTTGGCAGTAAGTGGCTCCGAACCTAATTGCATGCCAGTTCTAAATCCAGTATAAGCGCCAGGTTAAAAGCCTCTCCTTTTTCATTCCTGGCTTTCTTATATGCTGCCCTGCTTAATATTGCATTGGGTGAAAAATAAACAGTAAAATACCAGAATTTGGGAAGAAGCTGCTTAGAAGTTACATTATGTTCCATACACTACAAGGTAATTGGGAGCTGCACAAGTATTGGAAACTGGACTATAATTATTTCCTCATAAGAAATGATGGTTTTCAATTCAATTTTAAATGGTTGTAATCATTACATGGAACCTTTAACCCTGTGGAATACTGGGTGTGATTATAACAAAGATATCCATAATTGTAAGTATAAGGTTTCTTAATCTATGATGAAGGAGCAGTAAATAATGAAATAAAGAAGAAAGCAGTGGAGCGCGTTCTGCTATATAAATATTCTGTAGTCCTTAAATGTTTTGCTGTTTGCATTTACTTTAATTATGCGATATTTGTATTTCCATAAGGTCAGAGTTTGCATAATTGGAAATAAACAGTTCTTCATTTTAATGTTTTAAGTATTTGCCCTTTCAGTCCTTTAAATATACATTTTTTTCTTCCAGAGACCTTTACATTTTGCTGTAGGCAAAGCTACTGTGATGTTTTTTATGGTAATTGCAGTTGGTGTTTTGGTGTAAATTTGAGTTAATATATTTAGACTTTTTTTTTTAATTTGTTCTACATTATAATTCTTCACATTTACAGAGCAATATCCTTCATGTACTTTTCTATATTGTCTGAACTACTTTTAGGTATCTAGGTGTTTACCGAGTGCAAAAAATATGTATTGTGCCACATATCATACAATATAAACTGTACTGTCATACTATTAGTACTAAAGGACGAGGTATTGTTTATAGATCAGGGGTGGACGTGGCACTCAGACCTCCAATTTGCGCCCCCCGTTCTGTTCCCACGGATGCAATTGTATCGCACCAAAAATGCTATAAAACTTGTGTGCAGTAAGCACACAATACTACAGGGCCTTCCCTGTACAGCTGCGCAGCTCAAGGACCTGTGATGATTTCATCATCAAGTATTTGTCCGGGCTTCGTCTGCTAACAGTAAGGACAGAGAACTAGATATGGGGACGGGGGGCTAGCTGAGGGCAAGGGGAGACTAGCTGGGGACAGGGGGGACTAGACCTGGGCACGGGGGAGGGGGGCTGTACCTGGAAACACGGGGACTAGACATGGGGGCAGTGAAGGGGGGCTAGACCTGGGGGCAGTGGGGGGGGGACTAGACCTTGGGGCAGGGGGGGACTAGACCTTAGGGCAAGGGGGGAACTAGACCATGGGGCACGGGGGGAACTAGACCTGGGGCAGGGGGGAGGACTAGACCTTGGGGCAGTGGGGGCTATATCTGGGGCAGAGGGACTATGCCTGGGGGGTTTACCTGAGTGAGAAAGAGACAAAACCTGGTGGGGGCAGTGCTATAGTAGTTATATTCTGGTACATATGGAGCAGTATTATAGTCGTTACATACTTGCAGTACATTCTTACAGTATTATAGTAATTATGAGAAATTAGAATTAGATGCTCACACACCAGTGTAAATACTCAACAATTCAGTCTCCATTTGTTCCAGCCACAGACACAATGATGAAAATCATAAATTTTCATCTTTATTTCATCGGTATTAAAAGGTCCAACGTAAAGAGCCAACGCGTTGCAGGAGTTAATCCCTTAATCATGATAAACTCCTGAAACACGTTGGGTTTTTACGTTGGACCTTTTAACACTGAGGAAATAAAGAAAAGTGAATCTTAATCTCGGATGCCGAGCCATTTTCTGCGAATGGATTTTCATGGGCAGTATGATAGTAGTTATATTCTTGTACATAGGGGCAGTATTATAGTAGTTATATTCCTGTACATAGGGGGCAGTATTATAGTAGTTATATTCTTGTACATAGGGGGCAGTATTATAGTAGTTATATTCTTGTACATAGGGAGCAGTATTATTGTAGTTATATTCTTGTACATAGGGGCAGTGTTATAGTAGTTATATTCTTGTATATAGGGGCAGTATTGTAGTAGTTATATTGTTGTACATAGGGGGCAGTATTATAGTCGTTATATTCTTGTACATAGGGGGTAGTATTATAGTAGTTTTGTTCTGTACATGGGGGCAGTGTTATAGTAGTTAAATTCTTGTATATAGGGGCAGTATTATAGTAGTTATATTCTTGTACATAGGGAGTAGTATTATTGTAGTTATACTCTTGTACATAGGGGGAGTATAATAGTAGTTATATTCTTGTACATAGGGAGCAGTCTTATAGTAGTTATATTCTTGTACATAGGGGCAGTGTTATAGTAGTTATATTCTTGTATATAGGGGCAGTATTGTAGTAGTTATATTCTTGTACATAGGGGGCAGTATTATAGTCGTTATATTCTTGTACATAGGGGGTAGTATTATAGTAGTTTTGTTCTGTACATGGGGGCAGTGTTATAGTAGTTAAATTCTTGTATATAGGGGCAGTATTATAGTAGTTATATTCTTGTACATAGGGAATAGTATTATTGTAGTTATATTCTTGTACATAGGGGCAGTGTTATAGTAGTTATATTCTTGTATATAGGGGCAGTATTGTAGTAGTTATATTGTTGTACATAGGGGGCAGTATTATAGTCGTTATATTCTTGTACATAGGGGGTAGTATTATAGTAGTTTTGTTCTGTACATGGGGGGCAGTGTTATAGTAGTTAAATTCTTGTATATAGGGGCAGTGTTATAGTAGTTATATTCTTGTATATAGGAGGCAGTGTTATAGTAGTTATATTCTTGTACATAGGGGGCAGTATTATAGTAGTTATATTGTTGTACATGGGGGGTAGTATTATAGTAGTTATATTGTTGTACATAGGGGGCAGTATTATAGTAGTTATATTCTTGTACATAGGGGCAGTATTATAGTAGTTATATTCTTGTACATAGGGGGCAGTATTATAGTAGTTATATTCTTGTACATAGGGGGCAGTATTATAGTAGTTACATTCTTGTACATAGGGGGCAGAATTATGGTAGTTATATTTTTGTACATAGGGGCAGTGTTATAGCATTTATATTCTTGTACATAGAGAGCAGTATTATAGCAGTTACATTCTTGTACATAGGGAGCAGTATTATAGTAGTTATATTCTTGTATATAGGGGGCAGTATTATAGTAGTTATATTCTTGCAAAAAGGGGACAGTATTTTAGCAGTTTTGTTATTGTACATAGGGGGCAGTATTATAAGGGTTATATTCAGGTACATAGGGACAGTATTATAGCAGTTATATTCTTGTACATAGGAGGGCAATATTATAGTAGTTATGTACCTGCTGCATGGGTTCAGACAATTTCCATCATTATTATGGTCTTGTTTGTGCACTTTATTGTAGTCTACTATGGGGTCTATGTTGCTTATTGTACAAATACAGTATTATGCACAAGGGTTTCTGGGGGGAATTTGCGCTGTACTGTGGCTTTTGGCGCATCTAGGGTTTTGGTTAATAGTGCGGTCCCCCTGAAGGTTAGTGGTTTGAAAATGCGGCCCTTCAACCAAAAAGGTTGTGCACCCCTGATATAGATGGACCCTCATAGTAAGGACCGGCATGCTACCTCCACATAAAAACCAGATTTGGTAGGTAAGTGTTTTTTAAGGACAAATTGCCATGCATGCACATAGGGAGGACTATTCAGGCCACTATATATATGCCCTATATTATACTTTGACTAGCTATTTTCCTTTCCACAGGTTCAGCTTCTTATGGTAATTTTCCCAGAGCTGGTGACTGGAGACTATTATGATGAATTTCTTGTGATGTCTCCCAGCACATGGAAAAAGCAGGATCCTTTTAACCTAAGTAAATAGGGAACTTGGGGGTAATTGGAAAATTTCCTGATAACTCAGTCACTTGGCACCTCCTCCCTTGCCCCTCCCCTCGTGATAGACTCTCATTGGGAGCTGTAATTGTACACCTCAGTAAGCTGTAGTATGGCATTGTGGAATTCTGCAAATATTCTAGAGTAAATAGCAATTTAGCAGGAGACGTCAAAAGACCCGGAAATTTCTTATAATCAATATAATAATAATAATCATAATCTGTAAAAATCAATTGTGGTTATAAGTTGTTGGAAAGTTAATGACCATTTAAAAATCTTCAAGACACAATCACACAACCCATGTTAGGAAATAAAAAATAATACTCCTTGTTGTGGACTCTGAGGGAGTGACAGCTTGTAGGTAACACAAAGTCACTGAAAAGAGGAAGAGAAAATTCCAATTCCTCGAAAACTTTGACCTAGATCTAGATTCTTTAACAGAAAAAGAGTAAAAGGGTTTTTTCAACCTGACTTCTTCTTGGTCTTCGGTCACTGTTCACACCAAACTAAATTTGCTAGTCCGGCTACCTCGAGAGGGCTACATAGAGGAAAACAGATCCATAGTTCACATCAAATAGCCCCGAGTTTTAAAATCCAAAAGTTTTAAAATCAATTATTAGAATTACAAACTCATGTTAGAACAGACAGTCAACTATTGTAAAATGGAAAAAGTAAAGCTGAAGTTTAACAAAATTTATGCAAAATAAACAACTTATCTCAAATATTATACAGCTTGTTCTCTGGGGTTTTCTTGCAATTTAAAGAACAGAATTTAGTTCTTGAAACAACTGGGTATCTCAGTGAACAGAAAATCCCACATATTTTCAGAAAATGCCAGCTGAAAACGGGCAATGTTTTTGCACAATGTTTAGACGTGTCTCCTTCAAGCTGTCATCATTAATTTTGCATTGCTCAAATTGACAAGGTACTGCCAGTCCCACTTCAACAAGGCATAAGCTGAGAATTATACGCTGTCTTGCATGCAAACTATGTCTAAACTGTCCTGAAATGTTTGACGGTAATTGCATGGGAAAGTGACTGCTTAGTGGGTGGCATAACTTGGCATTCTTGGTTACCCACTGCATAGATATACCTGAATATATTGTCTTGCTTGTACTAAAAATAAAAATAAAAGGGTTTTTCTCTGTTATAGTTTTCCATTTCACAATTTTCTTCATGACATACAAGCCATAAACATTGTACAATTGGCGAAAACCAAAATGTTATGTTTCTTGATTAGTAGACATTACTCGTGTGACTTGTCCTGAAAATGGGAAAGAAAAAATTGCATGGTTGATTCTATATTTTTCTAAGAGCGGGTAGGTAGAGGTTTAATTTTGGTCTATGGCATGGCAGCATAGTTTACAGGAGTCAACTAAAATCCAAATTACCCTCAAGCCAAAATTATGCCACCCACATTTCTCTATATCACGTCTGTTAATGTTAAAGGGGTTGTCCACTTTCAGCAAATAATTGATATTGTTTGTGTAATGAAAAGTTATACAATTTTCCAATATACTTTCTGTATCAATTTCTGGTTGTTGCCTAGATCTGTGCTTGCTGTCCTTCTATAGAAAGCTTCTATGTTGATAGACATCTGTCCATGGTCATGTGATGTCACACAGGTGCACAGCTCATTGTTATCACCGAAAGTAATCAGAGCTGTGTGTTATAACAAGTCCTGCACCTGCGTGTCCATCACAGACCAAGGACAGATTTCTATCCATTGGGAGTAAACATAGAATATTTCTATAGAAGGACAGCAAGCAGAGATCTAGAAAACCATAAGGAATTGATACAGAAAGTATATTGGAAAATTGTAAAACTTTTCCTTACACCAACCATATCAATTATTTGCTGAAAGTGGACATCCCCTTTAATTTCCCTATAACACTTATACTTACCTTGGTCTGCAGCACCCAGCCCTTGTGCAGTTATTCAGTGAAACCAGCACAGCACACCCTGGCTTCTCTGGGCATGTGCAAGATCTACAATGGGTCTCCTACACCTCTGGTAACATCCACAATTGGTACTGACTTTGCCAGTGGCATTGAAGCAATTATCACCCATGATTGGTTCCAGCAATGATCGTGAGTAAACCTTTGGGTGTTCAGGAACCGTTAATTGAATTTTTGTTGAAGGTTCAGCTGAACATGGTAAACCTGAATCTGAACAGGTCCGCTCTTCACTGGTCATGTTAAAAGCAAGAAGAATCCCCTTATGTATGGACAGGTAGTCAGTTTCTCTTCCCTTCCTTATGTGACTTACACTAAGACTCTCATAGGAATAAATTGCGAAAATGACACAAAAAAGATGCCTTGTCAGGTGGGAAATCTTATTGCTGGTCACGTGACACAAATGAGGACCGGAAGGGAGCGGAGAACTCACATATAGAGCCACTGGTAAGAGAGATTAACTGCACTACTATTTACAAGATGTAACAGGCAGATTGAATGTGTTCTTTCAATAACAGAAGAGGATATTATGATGGATTTTATTAGTAAGGGGTGTGGCTCTATTCTCCTTAAAATTAAAATTTCTTGTTTTTTTTATTTATACTACATTTGGTAGTCATGAGGATTGGCCTCTGGCCACTGAGACTCCCCATAAAAATGCTATATTAGTAGAAATGCTGTGCACGTGATGACCATTTTTAATGTTCCTTGGCTGTAGTAACATGGTCTTTTACCTCTTCTCAAATAATAACAAGCTGATTAAGATTTTCTGACATTGCTGAAACTCTTCTTAGACTCATGAATAAGACTGCAATGAAAGAGTGGTCTATCAAAGTTGTTGAGCAGCAATTAGTCATGCTTTGAGCAACTTCTACAATACACAACATTTCCAATAGGTGGCAGCACATCTCTTTTAATCTTTATTCTATGTAGCAAGAATCCTAAACTCGTAATGGAATATACCATATATATCAGCATCCTATTATTATTATTATAGCAATGTCATTTCATTCCTAAGATCGAATTGTGACTGATAAGTGATAATATAACAGTGTTGTATAGGAGCATTTACGTTTGGATAACATTCCACAAACCTGTCCAAAATATCAGTCAGTTACTGTATATGTTTCAGAAGATGAGGTTTCTTAGAAGACTAATGTATCCATAATATGACGCTTGAGCAGATTCACCTGTACTCAAAATATATGCACATACTGGGCTATTTGTCACCTGGCATAGAAGCCCGAAAATAATTGCACATCCCTGGTGCACTTGCGCTTATTTCTCCCTTTATGCCAGCTCCTTACCAAGAGGGCGTAGAGGGGCGTGGACACAGGGGAGGGCGAGACTCATGGAGGATGGGACCGGCACGTGGCGTTCCTGCCCGGTGCCTGTGTATAAGCTACAGCATGCAAACTTTCAAAGGTGGATGTTTACATGCTGCAGAATATTTCTGTACCAAGTAAGACCTGATGTAGAAACAAATGCTGCGAAGACGACCACAGGGTACATCAAGAGGCATGAACGCCAGAATATGATAAGTATTTGTTCTCTCCGTTTGTTCCGTTTCTTTCCATTCTCCAAATGGTAGGAGGGATTTCCATTGACACTATGGGGCTCATTCAGTAAGGGTCCGCGGACCGCGATTCCGTCGGGTGTCCGAATATTTCAAATTTGCAGCGAATTGCCCTGGGTTTTTGGCGCACACCAACGGATTGTGGTGCATCGGTGCCGGCTTGCATGCAACAGAAATCAGGGGGCGTGCCGTTGGACAACCCGACGGATTCTGACAAATTCCACAGAATTTAAAAACGGAATAATGTCGCAAGATCAAGCACTCACATGCACCAGGAAGAAGAAGGTTAACTCCGGCGGAGCTAAGTGCAGGAGCGACATATGCAGGAAATTGGGCGCACAACCTTAGTGAATCGCGGCAGACCCGAATCCTCGTCAGGCAACGCACCGCGTTTCTAAACCTTGTGCACGGTTATTCTGTTTTTTTATCTTGTAATTTTTGTGAGTGTGATGAGTCCTGACACAACCAGGAAGAAGGGCTGGTTTGGATATAGAAGACACAGAAAAATAAGTTTTAGTCTAGGAGCATGTGACTACTATTATTGGCCTGATGTTCAGGTATGGACCTCATCCTACTTGGTGGGGCCATAGAACACAGTTTTAAGTAAGAGACACCATTGGGCAAATTTTGACACCATGAAAGAGGGACTGAGGCTGAGAAACTGTGAATCCCAAGCCCTGCCCTTGAACTGCCCTAAACCACCATCAATGAGATGGTAAACCCCTGTAAGGCATATAGTTATCTCCTGGTTGCAGCAGAGGCTCCTGAGCTCTATGAACATTTCCAGTGTATGGCAATAGGATCAATGAATCATTGGGTGGCTCTGTGGCTGTGTGAAGGGATTGTGGCCTTTATCAAGGGAGAGTAGTCTGAAAAAATGGGATGTGTAAATTTTTCCTAGTGTCAGTGGGGACATGTGCAGCCATCTTTAGACCCCAAACAATGACCCTCAGACTGTTGGAAAATTGCCCAAACACCCAATATACCCTCAAAGCCCTGACATAAAGCTCCCCTTCTACTTTGCCTGTAACATACATTTCTATGAATATGGTTTTGTATTCTGTGGCTTCGGTTCATTTGGTATTTTAGACTCACATCCATCATTGTAATCCTTCCTCATCATCATTCAGCTAACTCTGTTTATCATCCGCTAATTAAATTAACCTGTCGTTAACCTGGTGGAGGTATTCTGCACAACAGAAAAGGAAATGAAGGGATTCTGATAATCTGCAGCTAATGTATAATTTGACAGTCATTTTCTGTTTAATATCCGCACAACATGGCCAATCTTTTTTAACCCATTTACTCACCACTTACTTGCGGTTTTATTTAAAGTTTTATTGTGGAGGATAGGATGGCACAGACCACGTCTAATCATCCATACAATAAACTTTGTGTATGTGGTCTTTTTAAAGGGGTATTCCCACAAAGACAAGTTTCCAGTAGTGCAGAGTGGTATATGGGACGATAAGTAATTGGGTCCACGCGCTATATGTGCAACTGTAACATGTGGGTATTGTTTACCGGTTGTATACTAAGTTATACACCTTGTTTTTATTGCAATCCAGATTTTTTTTTATTGTTTGTGAATAGAGATGAGCGAGTATACTCGTCCGAGCTTGATGCTCGTTTGAGTATTAAGGTACTCGAAACGGCTCGTTGCTCGGACGAGTATTTCCCCTGCTCGAGATCGAGCATTTAATTAAAAAAACACAGTGAAGAACAATGAAGAATAGAATAAAAACAGTGAACACAGTGAACACAGGATCATTTAAGTGAAAAACACAGTGAAAAACACAGTGAAGAATAGATTACAGGTGTTCGGCACATCTGCTTACTTGTCGGGAGATACGCGCGGAACGGTGCGAACAAAATAGTATGTGAAGAACAATATATATGTGTGAAGAACACATTGCAGAACACGGTGAGCAGGACAGAGACAACGAGGAGCAGCACAGAGACACCGGGGAGCAGCACAGAGACACCGGGGAGCAGCACGGAGACATGGGGCAGCGGCAGCACGAAGACATGGGGCAGCGGCAGCACGGAGACATGGGGCAGCGGCAGCATGGAGACATCAGGCAGCGGCACGGAGCGGCACGGAGACATCGGGGCACGGAGACATCGGGGCACGGAGACATCGGGGAGCAGCGGGGAGCCGCACGGAGACATTGTTGCACGGAGACATCGGGGAGCGGCACGGAGCGGCACGGAGACATCGGGGCACGGAGACATCGGGGCACGGAGACAGCGGGGCACGGAGACATCGGGGCACGGAGACAGCGGGGCACGGAGACAGCGGGGCACGGAGACATCGGGGCACGGAGACAGCGGGGCACAGAGACAGCGGGGCACGGAGACAGCGGGGCACGGAGACAGCGGGGCACGGAGACAGCGGGGCACAGAGACAGCGGGGCACGGAGACAGCGGGGCACGGAGACATCGGGGAGCGGCGGGGAGCCGCACGGAGACATCGTTGCACGGAGACATCGGGGAGCGGCACGGAACGGCACGGAGACATCGGGGCACGGAGACATCGGGGCACGGAGACATCGGGGCACGGAGACATCGGGGCACGGAGACAGCGGGGCACGGAGACAGCGGGGCACGGAGACATCGGGGCACGGAGACAGCGGGGCACGGAGACAGCGGGGCACGGAGACAGCGGGGCATGGAGACAGCGGGGCACGGAGACAGCGTATCTCCCGACAAGTAAGCAGATGTGCCGAACATCTGCAATCTATTTTTCACTGTGTTTTTCACTTAAATGATCCTATTCTTCACTGTTCTTCACATCTGCTAACTTGTCGGGAGATAATATACGCGCGGAACAGTGAAGAATAGATTGCAGATGTTTGCATACATCTGCTAACTTATCAGAAGACATTCTTTTTCAATTAATTAACACATTTTATTCCCGAACCATGGTCCCTTTGAAAAATGCTCGAGTCTCCCATTGACTTCAATGGGGCTCGTTATTCGAGACGAGCACTCGAGCATCTGGAAAAGTTCGTCTCGAATAACGAGCACTCGAGCATTTTAGTGCTCGCTCATCTCTATTTGTGAAGCATTATAATAAAGATGACATGTTTTGTGTCAAAGTTATAGTCTGAGATTATTTTGTGGTCCACAGGGACTGGAAACACTGATTTGGAGATACAGGTGCAGATTTATCAAGCTGTCTAAAAGTTAGAATGTTCTTAGTTGCTCATGGCAACCAATCACATGAAATGAAAGCTGCGCTGTAATTGGTTACCATGGGCAACTAGGAACACTCTTACTTTTAGACAGCTTGATAAATCTGCCCCATAGTTAGTTTGTTTAAAAATCTAAGCCTGCAAGCCCAATATACACTTTTTTTCGGTGTATTTCATATATATTTGTCAAAATTATTTCTGCACCAATGTTGATCCACAACAATGAAAAGGTTGCACCACTAAACTGCTTTCAGTGGATACTGCTTAATGACCAGGTCCTTTTTTGTTTTTGCATTTCCATTTTTCACTTCCCACCTTCAAAAATCTATAAATTTTTCATTTTTCCATTTAAAGAGCAGTGTAACAAATTGGACTTTATATTACAGTACTTTTTATTTAATATTCCATGTCCTTTACTGGAAAGTGTAAAAAAAAAATGGTGTCATTTTATTGTGGGCTTCATTTTTAGCTTTCGCTATGCACCCCAAATGACATATCTCCTTTATTCTTTGGGTCTACTAAATTTTTATAGGTTTTATAATGTTTTCATACATTTACAGTAATTTAAACCTCCTGTACAAAAAGAAAATACTTCGTTTTGCCATCTTCTGGCACTAATACATTTTTTATACTTCAGTTTATGGAGGTGTCATTTTTTGCAAGATGAGATGAAGTTTTCAATTCTACCCTTTTGATGATTTTCTGTTAGACTTTTATTTGTTGCAAAATGTTGAAATAGTGGTATTTTCAACTTTGGGCTGTATTTTCTGTAACAGGGTTAAACGCCGGAATTAACAGATATTATATTTTCATAGATTGGACATTCTGAGATGCATTTTATGATTTTCAGTTCTTATTTATTTTTATATCAGTTCTAGGGAAGGGGGGTGATTTTAAACTTACTATTTTTCAGACTCCATAGGGTACTTGATTGATTCTCCCATATAAGGCAGTCCCTGGGTTACGTAGAAGATAGGGTCCATAGGTTTGTTCTTAAGTTGAATTTGTATGAAGACGAAACTGTATATTTTATAATTGTAGTTCTAGACAATTTTTTTTTTTTCCCCAGTGACAATTGGAGTTTAAAATTATTTTTGCTGTAATGGGACCAAAGATTGTCTATATGGCTTCATTACAGACACTTTACAGCTGATTATTGCAATCTTGGACTATAATAAAGCATCCAGAGAGCTTCTCCAGAGGTCATAGGGGGCAGAGGGGTCCGTCTTTAACTAGGAGTCTTCTGTAAGTCGAGTGTCCTTAAGTAGGGGACCGCCTGTACTGCCATACTATAGTTTTAAGACTGGTGTTCAAACGGTAATGTTCCTATATTTCCTCCACTGAGTCATTCTTGACATCAGAGATTATTCATATTTTGAGTTTTATAATTGTAGCAATCTTGTTTGCCACCCAGCTTATTGGAGGTTTTAATGAAGAGGTCACTTTAAGAACCTGTTATTCATGAAATGCTTTTACAATCATTTGCTATGTGAAAAGATCAGAAAGGAAAAAAGCTAAAAATAACACTTTATAATCTAACAAGACATTAGTTGATGTGAGGTTTGGCTTATGTATAAAGGCTATAATTATGTAAATGTGATCTTCATCATGGCTCTTGCTATGAGGAACAGCCCTAAGTAAATCAATAAAGCATGTATGATGATCGTGACTTCAACAGTTGTGGCATTTTCTTCATAACTGGTGACAATCTAAAAGCTGGAGAAATCTTCATAAATGTAATGGTTTCCTTTTATAAGAGCTGTGATGCATTGATTATATATCATTATAGCAGAGGTATATAGGGGCACCTGATGTGACAGTTTGTACTCGTTGTTTCATTGTCTATTACACGTTTATTGTATAAAACATATTTTTATTGTAATAGTGTGTAATATCTATATCCATTTAGATCATGTAGCCATTTTTAAATGACCTAGTAGCTTGATGTTTAGACTAAGGGAAATAAACACAGAGGAGCAACTAGCAAGGCGCACTCCCAATCGGCCACAAAATGCAAACAAAACCAAAAAGAAGTTAGTGCTCTAGAGGAGATCCTCGGTAATTCCTCCTAGCTTTCTGTGAATTTCCTGCAGTAGTCTCGACAATGGACCTCATGAAGATCCTGTGCTGGAAATTTGGTACAGATAGTGCGGATTACCGGGGTAAACAAGTAAAAATATTTTATTATCTTAAACTCACAAAAGTACATTTATAAAAGCACGCATCACATAAAAGTTGATACGGACGCCAAACAGCTTGCCCGACCTAGGTTTGCCCACTCTGGCTTCTTCCAGGCCCCGGTGAGACTGTTCTGTGGATCAAATATGGATTGATTTGCATATTGGAGTAGAGCACTAACTTCTTTTTGGTTTTATTTTTAAATGGCCTATTTACCTAGCAAATCTAGATTTGTGAGACACATGGGAGAGACAGTGACTTCAGGATTAGACTGCTTATTGTTTATCTTCTAGACACAATGAGAAAGATTTATCAAAAGTCAATTGTCCAAATGTGTTCAAGTGTCTAATGCTGGATGATAAATCTGGAGTATTCTAAGATTGCCTAGATATACATTTATTAAGTTGGCTTATTTAAAAAAAAAACTAAATCAAAAATCTGATGCATTAGTATAATTGGCTTTTCCCAGCAAATCCACAGCCCTTTTAAGAGCCAGCACTGATCATCGTGTATCCAGCAGGGGTGAGCCCAAACGCTGAAGCCAAACTTCTGAATGAAGCCCAGGTTTGGGTTATCCCATCCCTACCAGAAAACTAAATATACATTTATACATGCAAAATTATGAATGTACAAAATTTTATTTATAGTTATTGTTTACGAAAATATATATTTTCAAGTTGATCCTTAGGTTTCTAATAAAAACTAAAAATAGTCTTTGACTTTGCTCCATGACTACCTCATATCTATAAAAATGACTAGACTAGCTGAAGATTATTTACAAGATACAATGTTAGGTAATCTTATTGCTTTACCGTTGTCTTTTTTTAAAATGATGTTTCATAAAAATTAAGGACCTTTCACCAGCTTCACCAAATACAACTTTTTGTGCCCTTTGTAAAAAAATATCACTGCTGTTAGTTATGTTAGGTACATTTCAGTGGGGGGCAGGAGACAGGAGAAAACAGCAGATCATTTCCCACCATAATCAGACAGTAATTCCTTATTAGTCCCTTATCAGTAGTCCCTTATCAGTAGTCCCTTATTAGTCCCTCATTAGCATATTGATCTTGAAATGGCACTTATTTCCTGGGAATGGTTGGAACAAGAGAAAAAATTCCAACAGCAGCAAAATCAGGGGAGTGATACTGATGAAAAGAGTCGGTGAAATGTCCTCTTGAACATATTGGGTGAATTTTTTATGCATTTACAAAGCCCTATCTTCACCAGTTTTGTTTCCGTTAGCATTGCAGGAGTGGGCAGGGGGCTGGCATTTAATATAGTCTCCGATGGAGTCTGTAGCTAAGATCACCACCAAGTCAGACCAAGTCTACCAAATCTAACCTGGCAGGGATCTCCTCTGGATTTATAGAAGTGATTCTGACAATATGGTTTCCTGATTGGATAAGTCTCAGTAACAGTGCAGGGACTGCTTGTTTCTGGTGGTTGGGAATCGGAAAAACCCACTAACCAGTTGAAACATGCTGATTTGGTGAAGAGCAACCTTTAGTGTGACATAAAAATTTTCTTCTACCTTTCCTCATGTTGTGAAGTGTTAGAAGTATCAGTAACGGTAAACATTATCTAAAAACAGAATATATTTACATACCGTATATACTCGAGTATATTATACTAGAGTAAAAATCAAAACTCACCTTTCTGGCGCCCCCCGCGTGTCTTCTGTGTGATCCGTCCGTCAGCGGCAAGTCTGTGCAACATCACAGGCTCTGACATCAGTCGACGCCACTGCAACAGTATTGTGTGTGCCAGCAGCCGGCACACACTCTGATGTCATCGGTGGCAGCTGATGTCAGAGCTATGTGCTGACAGATGGATCCCTCAGAAGACCCATGGGGGCGCCAGAAAGGTGAGTTTTGAAATGTGTTTTTTTCAATCAGCTGGCTGTACAACGGGCTGGGGAGCTTGCTGTACAACGGGACGGTGAGCCGGATGTATGATGGGGCGGGGGGCTGTCTGCACGACGGGACGGGGGGCAAGCTGTATGACGGACGGGGTGCTAGCTGCACAACGGTATATTAAATGCATAAATGATCAAACTTGACTAAAATTCTGTTAGACAAATGGGATAATTTGGCTTGCATGTGCAATGGCTTGTAGCAATATTGAACTGGTTGGATAAATATATTTAAAGCATTATTAACTGTGCCAGACACTGAAACCAAAGTGAGACAACAGCGATAAAAGAGAAAGGATTGCATTATCACCTCCCTTGATATTTATGCTTTCAACTCCTGTTAGTTTATTTATGTAGCCATTCATCGTGATAATAATGATGCCGGATTTTGTTATGTTTGCATGAAATTTTATTATGTATTGTATTTATTTCTTTTGATAGCTTGTCATACCTCATATTTCAGAAGGTCTATGCTCCATGAATTTTAATAAGATCGTTAAATTAATTATCAAAAACTAAACCCTTCTTCTACGCTTTTAATATTGTGATTATACAGTCATACTATGGTTTTGGCAAAATGTAATGTGACAGTAATAATTTGACTGAACTACAGTATAAATAGGTAGATGCATTTACAATTACCCACAGAAATCTAGTGATCCTAAACAGCAGTACAAAGCACAGCCATTAGGTCTAGTTAGATCATTTCATTATATTCATTCCAAAGGGCATTAATACAATGGCACCTTGAGGGGAAAAAGCATTGTAAGATTTATTAATGATGTGCATATAATAATACAAAACATTTAACGCATGTGATCTAAAATAGAGGTGCAGCGTATATATGGTGCACATTATACAGTTAGCCAGGGGGCTTCAAGCTGTATACTCCAACATTTCTGTATACGCCTTCTGGCATAGGGGAATACACAAGCTGTTGAAGGACCTTCACAAGCCTGTGTAAAACTCCACTCCACAGCTGCCATAAAGCAACAAAGTGTATAGGAGGTAAGTACTGTATGTGCCTCTAATGTGGCAGCACTCTGGAATAATATTTTAAAAATGTAATTTAAATAGCAAACACATAATTTCTGTCCTATAAACTTTATCCTGATTGATTCAGCAAAAATGTCTTACGCCCCATTCACACAAGTGTATTAGTGGCCTATGATCCGGCCACACAATTTGCTCCATAGATGTCTATGGCACCCATTCACTGTGTAGTTATCACACAGTGGGGGGAATTCATTATTGCTTCTGAACCCGATCTGCAGCAAAAAACATTCTAGAATGCCTTCCGACACATTTATGAAGCCTTTATGGGCCATTTTTGGCCGATTTTCATAAGGAAATTAGTCCTTGTGCCAAAAATTAAGGACGGTGTGCCAAAATGTGTTGCACAGTTTAGACCTAAAAGCAGGCCTAGAAGTAGAACTTGACAATCTTATACTGCGACGGATTCATTATTACATTGATGAATCTGGTGCATCACAACACTTGTGGTGACCAGCTCTGCACTGCCAGAGCCTGAGAAACATTAATGTATTCCCCCCCAGTGTCTCACTGCACCATGACCGAGCCGGGGCAACCTTGCTGCAAAATATAGGACATGTTAGATTTATGGCATGAGCAGCTTTCAATAGAGAGTGGTAAGAAGCACTTACTCCCCTTCCCTTCCCCAACTGCCAGTGTGCTAGCCTGGGATTTGGTTTGGACGAGCACACATGTGAGCCGTGTGAATGAGGCTTTAGTCTTTTAGATGATTTTTTAAAGTTAACCATTATGCTGCAGAATAACACAATGTGGGTCATTTATCTTAGTCTGAGGCGCCTTTTTTAGTGACATTTTGCACATTAGCACATTAATAAGTGGGCAATAACTTGACCATGCTTGGGAAAGGCAATGGTGTGATTTGCCCAAAATATTGCACCTTTTTTTCAAATTTTCCCCTAATAAGGCGCAAAAAAACTTTATTTGACAAAGACAAATGAGGTACAAATAATAGACTAACAAAAGGTGCAAAAAAGCCCCCAATATCTGTACATTGTAGGATTTTATTAAACTGTCTGTGCCAAAATTCTGATGTAAAACTTAAATGCCTTGTTCTACATGAATTAGGGGTTTTACATAATTTTCCAGGCACTTTTCAGACATGCATGAAAAAGGGACATGCCCCAGGGAAAAGGGTGTGTGGCTTCTTGGCTATAACTTGTAGCACTAAAAAACTAAGGCTGTATGTCAAAAAATTGAGTCTTAAACTAGACCAACTGATAGATGGTCTGAAGTACAACTCTAGTTGGGGGCGTAACTTAAGGGGGTGCGGAGGTTGTCGTGGCATTCAGGCCCAAAAGGTGTCACTTTCCCATATAAGAAGACTAGTACTATAAACCATACATTATAGTTGGTGGCCAAGCATAGACTTCACACTGAGACCCATTAGCTTAAAGCCATTGGCTTATACTTATGATACTTATCCATTATGATAAATATTCCACAGAATAGGATTGGTCTAGGATTCTTTAGCAGGAAAGCAAAACGTATCTCCTTTTTTTCTCATGTGGCCCTTTAAGCTGTCTTAAACTTACATAATATTAAAACTTTTACTACCGCTCTGAAAAATACTGCTGAAATTCTGTCTTTGCCTGCTCTTAAGAAAAAACCCCCAGAAAACACACTTTTTAATCTGAACACATATTAGTTTTTACACTAAAACATTTACCCTATTGTGAAAAATTGAGCACTTCACCCTCGATGACACTATTACCATTTCAGCAAGAAAGACCCAGGAATAAAGAATGATACAAAAGAAAATGACCAATTCTCCTCATTTTAATATTTGAGAATGATGGATGATATCTACCAGCAATATATCATGACAGATAAATGTGAACCAGCAGTGGTAGGACCCATTAGTTAGATAGATTATGTATCTATTGTTGCAATGTGACATGTTGAAGATTTCATATATATCATTGCACGTAAAGAAGGCACAAGACTGAAAATGTAACTTGCCTTATGCTATACAATGGTAGACAGTCGGATAAAGTGTGATACATAGGAATCTGAGTTCTACTACTTCTAAAAGTTTTGTATAAAAAATAAATACTTATCTGTTACAATAATGCTGGAGTGCCGCATATTCTGATAAGGCTCGGTAAAGGCTCCGGACAGTTCCTGTGCAGTAGTATGCAAGTGTCAGGCAGGGTTAGCTTTTCCCATAATACACCTTAGACATGTAGAAGGGGGGGGGGGTCTAAAAGTGCTCCAATTGACCATGACCCTCATACTTGCAGTGACATCTGAAGGATTCTCAACCAAAATAAACAAGCATGGGAAATGTCTTTGTATGTGCAGCAACTATGCTTCCTTACAAATTACCAAACCAAGACCCCTTGGAAGGAGGCTGAAGTAGCTGAAACGTGCGTTGGGGCAGGCACTGCATGGGTAGTTTATCTAATACCCTAATCTTTATAATTGTGCAAACAGGTTTTTTTTTTTCCATACCTTGTGCTTGTAATCATATGCCTTTGGGACAGTTTCTTACATTAATACGTACTTATGCCGACATTTTATCCAAAATTAAGTTTGGACGTCTGTGGGATGCCTATAAAGTTTATCATCAGGTGTATGAAAATAAAAACAGTTAGGCACCATCCGAATACTATACAGCAAGGTAAAAGTAGATAGGGATTACATGTTTCGAGGGAGAACCTCCCTCTACATTAGATACAGAGAAGGAACAGAAGATGCTTCTCTTGTTCTTGGCTGAATGTGGAACTGCATCAAGTAACCCCACACTCATAGGGATCTTGGAAACCTATGGGCTACACTACTCTATGAGAGCGTGATCTTCTGTTTTCATCTATTTATCTAGTTTAAAGCAATGGCAGATCAGTTGGCAAGTGATTCCCTACTTAGAGCAGAGCTGTGCATAAGAAGGGTCCCAGAAATGCCATATCTGCATCACATTTGCAACACATTTGTCACTTGAGAAATACCCATTGCTTTTGCCATGTTTTCCGATACAACCTGATAGTTACTGGCCTCAAATATTGCTTTATGAGGTTAAATTGCAAAAATGTTTCCAGCAGACAAAAATTAGATTAGACTTTTACTTTTGACAGTCCTGAAGAGTACCGTAGAATTGTGATTCCTGAGAACTTCTTACCAAGAGAATGTGTAATATATGCCAGCGAAGGGCCAGACCACACTAGTTTCATTATAACCTTTATGAATCCATGGTAAAAAATCTAATAATAAGATGTAAACTTTTATTCATGGTGTACACAGCAGCCAAGACCAAAGTTTCACATAATCATTTCCAGATATGTTTCTACAATCACAATGAGCGCTTTTAATCAGCTGACTGTAAAGTAGAGGAATATTAAGGCACAGGGAAAGGCCACATACATGAAGGGAACTTGGTCATTTTGGTTTTGCAACTTTTTGTTGCAAACTGTGAAGTAATTGCAGTAACTATTTACTCATTTACTAAGGGTCGTGCTGTACACTTTTGTTGGACTGTGCCCCTTTTTTGGGCTAAACAGATTGCACAGGTATTTAAGAGGGTGTTCTTTCAGACGGACCGACTGATTCGGACAGAATACCTAATTTAACTTAATTGTGTCGCAAGCCCTAGCTCTAAGATACACCACGAAAAAGATGGTGAACTCTGTACGACCTTAGCAATTAAGCAACACATTCATGATTTTGGGCACACAATCTTAGGGAATTGCTGCACGGGGCATTATAGTCAGACAATGTACTTTCTGTCAACTCCAGTGTATGTAAATGTGCCCCTATGCCTTTAAAGTTAGGCAGGGACTGTTTGTGATATTGAATTAGGCTTACTTCATAGATACAAAAGGACTCTCTAAGTTATCTCCCTGTCTCATGGCTTCCTTCAGGGACCATAATTTGCCTTAGGCAGTCCAAGACACACTCATTTTCTTTTTTGTCCTATTACCACTGCACTGATAATAACATTTGAGACCCTATTTAGATTGGGGTTATCACTTCTTGAGTTAGTGCGTTCTCTGCTAACATGGGGTGAAAATGCTTCCCTTGGTCATTAATACCTGTGATCATAATGCTCAGGGGCTAAGAGGCATAATATAAAAATATGTATAGGCATGGATACAAATAACTACATATACAAGTTGATAGTAATGCTGTAAGGGATCTAGTTTTACAACTAGATATATTATGCAGCCAACACCCACCTCTGACAACCACAATTGGTTCTGGTTTGGTTTCTGGTGTTCTGACATCCTGGATTTTATGGTGGCTCTCTTTGGTGTCATTGGGGAGTGATATTCCGTTCCCATGGCAGCCTGGAGTCTGTGTGAGCATAATAAATTCTCTATATACTGCAATACTGTTTTATTGTAGGAGCCGTCAGGGTTAAAGTGGGTAAAAGTACCCTTGGGGGTATTAAAAGAAATTTAAAAAAAGGAAAAAAATTTCAAATCATCCCAAAATTCCTCACTATGCCAAAAGCCTTAAACCTGTATATCTAGTTGACTGCATTGATAAGGGACCAGCAACACTAAAATAGTGAATTTCAGCAGATGGGGCATATTGCTGCATTGGTGGCTGAACAGCCAATCCTGAGAATTAATGCCCCTAGCAACTAGCCATGGCTAATTGCTAGGGGTGTCAATTTACAGATTATCTGTTTGGCTGCCAGTCTGGTGATACGTCTGGGTCATGTGGTTGAACCCAAACGGGAAACCTCAGATTCGCTCATCTCTAATCATGGCTAGTTATGAGTGGACTCAATTTGCCGGATTGGCGGTACAGCTGCCAATCTGGCAATATGTTTGGGTTGTGCGGCTTAACATGAACTTAAATGAGTACATTGGGTCTGCTCATCTCTAGTAGGGAACCATATTTGATCTTTTCCATCCATTAAATGCATATTCACTTTCCCGAAATCCAAGTTTAGCGTGCATGGAATATAAACCACAGAACTATAAATAGAGCCACTAAAAACAGTCACCTTCAAAAGACATACCCTCTCCCCTAACTGTTTGATTTTTGGATTTCCACACTACTGAAACTGTACTGTATAAGTTCTCTTAGGTTTTTACAATAACTGAGTTAGACAGCGATTTGTAAAAATAATAAAACATTGATTTTTTTTCTCTATTTAACATTGAATATCAGATCAATTACAAAGCAACAGTTCCAAACACATCAGTCACAAAAATGTAACATTTTAACATTGTCACAGAGCTGCAGGTTGAATCACAGCTTAGAAAAAACATTGTTATCATTCCTAATATTGATTTTTTTCCCCTAAAGGTCAGAAGCACAAATGAGTTGATCTATGATCTTACACAGCTACATGACAAACCATAGATCATTCTGCTCCTGTAATATTGTGCTGGATTCCACATGTGCATAAAATAGTCTTCTGTAAGAAAATCATCTTATCTATGTATTATTCAGATTCCATCAAACAAAAAGAATGCAATTCATTACGTTACAGAGCCAATACAGCCAGGAAAACAATTGTGTTATCATACATTACCACGCTCAAGAAACAGTTGCCTAGCATGATGAAGACTGAAGATTTGTAATCTACCTTAACCCCTTCTCGACGCAGTAGTATGGCAGTATATAGTAGGATCAATCAGACAACCTAGGGTTACCCTAGGGGTTCTGAAAAATAGCAAGAATAAAAAAAAAAAAAATAATAATTATATTAAAAAAATCTAAAAATTCTAATCACCCCCTTTTCCCTAGAAGTCATATAAATATACAGTAAAAATCATAAACACATTGGGGGTAATTTACTAAGGGCCCGAATATTTCCGATTTGCACCGGTTTTCCCTGAATTGCCCCGGGATTTTGGCGCATGCGATCGGATTGTGGCACATCGGCATCGGCATGCACGTGACAGAAATCAGGGGGCGTGGCTGTAAGAAAACCCGATGGATTCGGAAAAACCGCCGCATTAAAAAAAAAGTGTCGTTTGACACGCACTTACCTGCACCCAGGGTAGGATGGTGAACTTCAGTGAACTCCAACAGAATTCAGTGCAGCAGTGACACCTTGTGGACATCGGCCGCACTACCTTAGTGAATCGTCGGAAGACCCGAATCCTCCCCAGAGAATGCGCCGCTGGATCACGACAGGACCGGGTAAGTAAATCTGCCCCATTATGTATTGTCACATCAGAAAATGACCGATCTATTAAAATATAATAACGGTTTTGCAGCATGTTTAACCTTGTAACGGAAAATAGCGGCCAAAGTAAAAATTGGCACTTTTTTGCCAATTTGGAAATATGAAAACATTCTATAAAAAGTGATCAAAAGGTCGTACAGTCCTAAAAATGTTAGCATTAAAAATGTCATCAAAAGTCACAAAAATGACACTACCCACAGCTCTGTACACCAAAGTATGAAAAAGTTATTTTAGAGCCAGAAGATGTCAAAATCAAAAGGGGGGGCACAGTGAAAGCTGTAAAATCCATATTTATGTGAAGGCCGGGAGTAAAAATGGAAATGAAAAAACAAAAAAGGGCCAGGTCATGAAGGGGTTACAGTTGTGACTTATCATTTCTTTTTTTTATCTTTGAAGCAATTCTACAGAGTAAATACAAAATAGATATTCCTAAATGGAAATTTGGAGGTTGATATATACATGTGGACATATTTCTGTTAATTAAAATGCCCATTCAACCTTTATGCCACATTTATAAGGATGATGATTAGAAGTGGCATCACTCCCAGACATGGGTTATAAATTCTGTTTTCTTCTGAGAAAACAAGCTGAATAGAATACAAAATTAGAAGAAGCAAATACAGTTGTTTCATTTTGGCAAATATGCTTGTAACTCATGACAAACATATGAAGAAATGGTATGGTGAGCACAAGCTAGGATACAGGGCTGCTCATATTATATTGGTAGATCACATTGATCACCAGCAAATATTTTTGAAGGTAAAGTAATCAATCAAGGTAGGGGAAAATATTCACATTGCTTTTTCAATCAAACGCTGTTAAACAAGTGCAACATCCCCCACCGGGGCCTAGCCCTTGAGGTGAGGCCTGGAGACAGCCGGGGCCCGCGGTACCGGAGTGGCTGGCGGTTGCGGCCTAAGCACGCTATTGTCACGGTGCTTGGTACGGGGGAACCGGAGGGCTGTCCTACAGCCTGGCAGGTCTCCAGCAGGGTGGTGTTGGCAAGAAATGATGAGGGAGAGGCTGCTATAGCGGATCTCCCTGGGGCAACCCCTTAATGTCCCGAGGGTGAGTCTCTGGGTGATGGACAGGGTGCCGGTAATGAAGGCAGCCGTATTAGCAGGGACCAGACGGAGACAGAAGTTGAAGAAAACAACTTACAGTTCTTTATTTGAACCGCAGGAACCGCAGCAAACGTGCCTTTAACAGGTAGGTAGGGTGCCGAGATGTGAGTTGGAGGGAGCCTCAGGAGATAGTTCACCAGCCTGGAAGTAGAGGGCAGGCTGGGAGGCAGCTGTGTCCTGCTAGGAAGCTTCAGCTTGTCCTGTAGGGCTTCAGGTATCACCTTTAAAGGTAAGATGATACCCCTTTTCCTCACTACACTAACTCTAGTCTAATGCTCCACTCTTCAGAGACAGGGGCTAGGCTCTTCCTGCTCTGGTATGGGCTAGACAGAGATTTCTCACTCACTCACTGATTCTCCTAGGATTCCACACTAGAATAATCCTCCAGAACATTCCTGGCCAGAGGTTTTATTACCTCCCTTTGGTCAGGTGGTGGCTGCTCCTCCAATCACATCTCAGCTTACAGAGCACAGGATGTAACACATATCATTGGATAACAGCATCTTGCATTATACAAAATACTTAACCTCTGCCTTGCCAGGCAGGATTCACCACTGCAATATCCCTATGTCCTATCAGAACCATGTTGTGTAATGGGATTACATGCAGGTGGGACGTATTCGCAAACCCTCCCTCGCCATTGCATCGGCGAGGGTGTTGCATACCCCGGGGGCAATTGAAAGAGCCGCCCTCGGCTCGACTACAGATGGTTTGGGGCACAGAGGGGGCTAAGGGCACTTCTAGGAAGTGCAGGTTGTGTGAGGTGTAGGGACAAACCGCCCATGGTCCTGGAGACAGGCACCTGGGTTGGTGTCGGACTAAGACAAAAATATAGCTGTATGACAGTTGGTCGCTGACGCCATTAAACCGAACTGTACAGTAGGAAAGGTGTGGTGTCATGTCCTGTAATCCACTCCTTGCACCAAGGCCTGTATATTTGTTTTATCAACACTTCTTCCCTGGCGGCAATTATATAGTGTATATATGCATACATTGGCATATGTGACACAATAAAACATTGTACTACATAGAGACGGTCCGACACAGCCACTCTACAACCTGAAAAGCCTATGAAAGGGTTAATGCAGACTACTGGCAGATATGACAGTGTGCAAACAGGTCATAAATTCACATTGGCTTAGGATCCCAATGGGTACACATCTTGTAACATTGCAAACGTTACAGAGGTAGATAGGCTACTCAGGGTAGCAAGATAGCAAATGTCTCTTTTCCTGCAACGAAAAGGCATAAAGAGTGCAAGCCGAATGTCCATACCTAAAAGGAAGGCATTAAGTGCAAAATAATAGTCAATAGCAATAGCAACTTTTCCCTGGAGTATCTGGCGAAAGTCTCTCAGAAGGTCTCTAGTAACAAAGTCCATCTTCTGGGTACAGCCCTTGATGTGGGGAAAAGTGCACTGAGAAGCAAAGGGTCTCCTCTATGGGTAGAGGGACAGAGTCCTTTGAAGAAATCTCTGCTGTGGCAGAGGAAGGGTGCTATCATAGCACAGGCCAATAATCAGTTCAAGGCATGTCTCTTGACTGAGATAAATAAGGGTGAGAGTCTCAGGAAAGTCTCTGGCTCTTTGGGGAAAATGGAGAAATATACAATATGTACATAGTACAGTACCTGAAGTGGGCTACAGCCCTTCAGGGGTTACTCTGCATCTTCTTCGGTGGTAAGTACTTCGGTGTCAGAAAAACTTACCTGTCTCCTGCTTCTGCGTGTCACCAGCTGGTACTCCTGCAGGTACGCAGGAGCTTTACCTTTTGTCTCCCTTTGAGACCTTCGAAGTTCCGGCCTGGAGAAGATAACAATCTCCTCATTGTCGTCCTCTGATTCAGGCGCTGGAGTCGGAGTCTCAGCTGGCTCTGATGTCTCAGGGGTTGCAGACACTGGATCCGGATCATCCTCCACAGGCAGCAGTATTGGAGACTGCGGTGGGGATGATGGTCTCTCAGAGGTACCTCTTACTGGAGTGGAAACAAAACAGAATTGAGGCACAGTCACAAGTTCCAAGAAACTGGGGGTAGGCGAACACAAGGAGGTCTGTAAGTTGGGGGTCGAGGTGAGAGGTGTAGACATAGGGGCAAAAGGACGAAGACATCTCTTCAGCCGGTTCCTATGTACCCGGAGGGGTGGACGGTCTCCTCTGGAAATCTCGTAGACTTCAGGGGAGAGACTGTCCCTAACTAGGTATGGCTCACGCTCCCAACGCCCATCTAGCTTACTGGTAGGATGGTTGTTGCGCAGCCACACTCGATCTCCTGGGGCAAAAGGCTCAGCACAGGCATTACGATCGAAGTCCCTTTTTTGTTTCTCTCGGGCCTCTTCCAACCGCAGATCCACAACTTCTCTGGCATCCGCCAGGCGCCTCTGGTGTTCGTGAACCCAGTCAGTCTGAGGGAGTAAAGACTGGGAATCAGGGGACTCCATGTCCCAGGTCATATCAGCAGGGAGATGGCCGTGTCTCCCGAACATCAGATAATACGGGGTGTATCCTGTGGAGCAATGAGTGGTATTGTTTTACAGGTACACTAATTCGGGCAATAGTTTTGGCCAGTCAGCCCTTTTTGCAGGGGTCAGAGTCCTCAGCATATTGATTAGAGTCTGATTCATCTTTTCACACAGCCCGTTGCCTTGGGGATGATAAGCTGTGGTCCTCAGCTTCTTGCAGCCATATAGAGTGCACAGCTCCTGGAAGACTTGGGACTCAAATGCTGTTCCTTGGTCTGTAAGGATCTGGTCCGGACAGCCATAGGGGAGGATGAAGCTCTTCCACAGGGCCGCTGCGGTAGTCCTTGCAGACAGATCTCTGACAGGTACTGCAACCACAAATTTGGTATAGTGGTCGATGATCGTAAGAGCATAACTGTGACCGGATCTGCTGGGCTCCAACTTCACGTGGTCCAATGCCAGGATCTCCAAGGGCCGTTGGCTCACAATGGGACGTAGAGGGGCCCTTTGATTGTGTCGCTCTCCTCGAGCGATGGCGCAGGCTGGGCATTCTCGACACCAGGCTTCAATGTCGGACTTCATGTTGACCCAGAAGAATCGCCTTCGGAGGGTGGCTTCAGTCTTCTGAGCGCCAAAGTGTCCGGACTGGTCATGGTACATTTCCAGCACTATTTTGGCATCCCTCCTGGGAATCACAATCTGGTACAGCCGGTCATAAGTGATAGGGTCCAGAGTTCTTCTCTTTAGCAGACCCTGGTGCATGCTCAGAGTCTTTCTCTGGCGCCACAATTGAGACAGTTCTCCATCAGCTCTTCTGCGCCGGATCCTTTCAGGCACTCGCCCACTAGAGAGATAGTCCATTACTTCTCCTATGGCGCGGCTATCAGCCTGAAGACTCATCCAGAGGTCCTTTTCCGCAGGGGGCTCTGACTCTTCTTGAGGAGTAGCTGGCGCTGCCTCTGTCGGTAGGGAGTAAACTCTCTGGGCATCTTGACGCACAAACCGGGCATAGAATGCTGGCATCTCGACATCTTCCCACTGAGCATCCGTGGAGGGTCCCTCCCACTGGTCAGGGAGACGGGACAGAGCGTCGGCGTTGTCATTGGTCTTACCAGCCCGGTACTTGATGGTAAAGTTGAAATTGGCAAGTCTGGAGGCCCACCGTTGTTCCAGTGCTCCAAGACGAGCAGTGTTCAGATGCGCCAAAGGATTATTGTCTGTGAAGACAGTGAAAGATGATGCAGCCAGGTAGTCCTTGAACTTTTCGGTCACAGCCCAGACTAACGCCAGAAACTCCAACTTGAAGGAACTATAGTTCTGGTCGTTTTGCTCCGGTTCTCGGAGGGAACGGCTGGCGTAGGCTATGACCCTTTCAGTTCCGTTTTGGAGCTGGGATAATACCGCCCCTAGACCTTGCTTGCTGGCATCAGTGTATAGGGTGAAAGGCAGACTATAGTCTGGATATCCCAACACCGGAGGTTCAGTCAGCCGTTGCTTGAGCATCTGGAAGGCAGCTTCTCGTTCGGCCGTCCACTCAATGGATACTCGGGAACGTTGGCTCTCTTTTGGCAGGCCCCTTAGAAGCTCTTGCAGGGGAGCCGCCAGCTGGGCAAACTTCGGGATGAAACGCCTGTAGTAACTGGCAGATCCCAGGAAGCTTTTGATGTCCCGTACGGTTGATGGGGTAGGCCAGTCGTGAACAGCTGCAATCTTCTCTGGATCTGGCTCAATTCCATGAGCGCTCACCACATGTCCCAGGTACTTGACGCTAGGTTGTAGCAGGTGGCACTTGGATGGCTTGATCTTCAGCCCATGTTTGGAAGACTTCAGCCAGATGGTGGAGGTGGTCTTCATAAGTCTTGGAGTAGATGATGATGTCGTCCAAATATAGCAGGACGGTCTCGAAGTTGCGATGACCCAAACATCTCTCCATCAGCCGTTGAAATGTGCCTGGGGCGTTTCATAGCCCAAACGGCATGTTGTTGAACTCGAACAAGCCCATTGGGGTGGTGAAAGCCGTCTTCTCTCTGTCTTCCGGCGCCATGGCCACTTGCCAGTAGCCACTGGTCAGGTCCAGGGTAGAGAAGTAGGCAGCTGACCCTAGGGCTGCGAGGGATTCCTCGATTCGAGGCAGAGGATAGGCGTCCTTGTGGGTGATATTGTTGATCTTCCAATAGTCAACACAGAATCGAAGGGTTCCATCCTTCTTCTTCACAAGGACCAGCGGGGCAGCCCATGGGCTGTGACTCTCCCGGATAACGTTGGCTGTCTTCATCTCTTGTACCAGCTTTTTCACCTCTTGGTAGCGGGCTGGAGGTATGGGCCAGTATCGTTCCTTGATAGGAGGATGAGAGCCAGTAGGGATGTTATGTTGGATCAGAGTAGTCTGCCCAAAATCCAGTGGGTGTTTGCTGAAGGCCTGGTGGTGCTTCATAACGACATCCAGGACACCTTGTACTTGGTCTGCAGGAGTAAAATCGTCGTCTCCAATATTGAGCTCAAGCCACCAGGATTGCTCGGCAGGCTCACCTTCAGCACTTGGCTTCACTTCCAACTGTTGGGAGGCAGACAGAGCGGTTTCCACCAAGTCTTCAGGATGGACACTGAAGAGAGTGGCTACGGCTTGGTACTTTCTCAGATCCACTGGGGAGTCTCCCACATTTAGTAATCGAATGGGTACTTGTCCTCGGGATACGGTGACTAGGCTCCTGGCGGCTAGAATGGGCAGGTCTTCATCAGCTGGTAGAGGTTCTACTATCGCCTGGTAGTCTTGACCTTGGACGCCCATGCAGGCTCGACACCATACTAACGTCTCAGTCCCAGGTTGAAGGCGGACAGGTTGGGGATCCTTGATCCGGGCTCTGCAGATTTCTCCATTAGAGCCAGCAAACTTCTGTTGCGCCGCTAGAACCTGCATAGTCTCTTGAATTACCTTCCGGGAACCATTGGGCACTGTTGGCAGGGAGTCGTGGAGAGCCTTCAGCACTTCAGGGTAGCAATTGCGGAGGACATTGGTACCCAGTACCAGGGAGAAGTTACCGTTTTCGGGCACACGTGTCACCACTACGCCCTGTCTGGTTAACTCAGTGTCTCCAATGGTTAGCGTGGGCTCCCAGTAGCCGCGGATGGGTACGGGTTTTCCGTTCGTAGCAATAATGTTCAAGTAAGCCTTTGGAGGCTGGACTAGGAATGCTTTTCCTCGGCATTTCTCGAAGGCAGCACTCCGGAGGGTGGTCACTTGAGAGCCGGTATCAATTAAGGCCGGTAGGGTAACTCCATTGATGGTTACATGAACCATGGGGCGAGTCCCCACGAACCTGGGCATCCAGTTAGCATCTCGGGGACTTACAAGTTCTTCCCTTGGAGGTCGTCCCTTAGCTCCAAGGGTTTGTCGTTTAACTGACGACAATCATTCTCTTCATGCCCATATTTATGGCAGTAGCTGCACCGCTGGCGGGGTTTCTTCTGACTCCAGGTGCTTAACGACTTCGCCTCTTTTGGGCGCTGCTTAGTCGGAGATTCACGAGGAGTAGCTGACCGTACCGGGTTCTCTGGAGGTTTCCTCCTCATAGCGGAGATAGTCACTTCCAACTGGGTCAACCGATCAAGGATTTGATGCAGGGTGTCCGCCAGATTAGGGACCGGTCCTGTTATGCCAGTAACTTCCATAGCCGCAGGATTAGGTGATGCTGCCTGCATAGGATGGCAAGCGAGAGCAGATTCTTCCATTTCCACGGATTCAGGCTCTTTCTGCGGTCCAGTAGGTGGTTGGTCTCCTAATATGTCAATGGCAATTTCCTTAAACTCAAGGAAAGAGGCCTGGGCATGTTGAGAAGAGATGATCTTTAGTTGACACCTTTGATTTCTATCAACAAGTCCATTAATAAATTGTTCCCTTAAGGTTTGATCAGAGGTTTCAGCGTCTTTGGGCTCAAGGCAGGTGATGGCCTTCCATGTCTCCTGTAGGGAGAGGGCAAAGTCTCGGAGGGACTCTTGGGGCTTCTGTCTTTTCCCGAAGAATTTCTGCTTCAACTCAGAGACAGTACACTTGTCAAAGGTGTTGCGTAGCCTATCAAGAATTTGGACCACGTTCTGACACTGTTCTCGGGGCCAAGACTTGACTTCCCGGAGAGCGGGTCCTTTCAACTGCCCGATGAGGATGCCCACTTTTTGTTCCTCTGTGAATGGGAGCAAGGCGAAGGTGGCTAACAACTTGTCCCTGAATTCAGGGAGAGTATGTGATTCTCCCTCGTAGTAGGGTAACCAGGGGGCCCCCAGATAGTAGGGCATAGTCAGAGGCATCATGGTGGGAGTCCCAGGGACACTAGCTGTAGCAGGGCTGAAGGGACTCTCTGGAGGACTTAACATGCTCCGGTACCCTGAGGAGGGACCAGGGGACGGGACTTGCGCCAGTCCCGTATCTTCGTCCTGGGCGGACATGACTGGCCTAGCTGAGGGAAGCCTGTAGGGGTACACAATGTCCGTTGCTATGGGCGATGGCTAGAATGGGACGTGGGCACTTTAAGACACAGTCACTATTCCCTGGGAGGTGAGCCAATAACCTAGCATCGGAAACAATCTCTACCCCCCTTTAACTTCCCCAGCGGTACTCACTCAGGATCAGCCGCGGTGACAGGACAGCTCCGGTACACGAAGGTCTCCGTTCCCGATGTCCGGCAGGCAGCAGGGGCTCGGTGATGCTCAGCGGTGTTCTCCTCCAGTCGCAGGAGACGTGCGCCGGACCTCCGGATGAGGCGCACACTGTTGGCAGGCTTCAGGCGCGGCCTGCGCCGAAATCCAAGATGGCCGATTAACCCTCTTCGTTGCCGGCCGCACTCGCTCCAGCTCCTCCTCCACGGTAGTTCGCGCCACTCGCGCAGGGGGCGGAGCCTAGTGACGCCTCTGGAGTTCCCGCCAGTGAGGATTTGGCGGGCTGGAAATACTTGCTGCGCCACACGCCTCTGAGGTAAATGCTTCAGGCGCAGCAGCGCCGGATGTAGCAGAGCTGACACAGTCCTTGCAGGAATTAACCTCTTGAGTGCTGGAGCGGCGCTCGACAGCACGTGGCAGCAGTATAAAGTTCAATGTAGAAACACACAAATACTTGGGCCTAAACCCGGATGGCAGCAGGGTTAGGCAGCACAGTCTTTTTAATAATAAAGTACAGTCTTTAGTGCCAGGATAAGGCACAGAAGTAAATATCCTGTTCGTGACGCCACTTGCAACATCCCCCACCGGGGCCTAGCCCTTGAGGTGAGGCCTGGAGACAGCCGGGGCCCGCGGTACCGGAGTGGCTGGCGGTTGCGGCCTAAGCACGCTATTGTCACGGTGCTTGGTACGGGGGAACCGGAGGGCTGTCCTACAGCCTGGCAGGTCTCCAGCAGGGTGGTGTTGGCAAGAAATGATGAGGGAGAGGCTGCTATAGCGGATCTCCCTGGGGCAACCCCTTAATGTCCCGAGGGTGAGTCTCTGGGTGATGGACAGGGTGCCGGTAATGAAGGCAGCCGTATTAGCAGGGACCAGACGGAGACAGAAGTTGAAGAAAACAACTTACAGTTCTTTATTTGAACCGCAGGAACCGCAGCAAACGTGCCTTTAACAGGTAGGTAGGGTGCCGAGATGTGAGTTGGAGGGAGCCTCAGGAGATAGTTCACCAGCCTGGAAGTAGAGGGCAGGCTGGGAGGCAGCTGTGTCCTGGTAGGAAGCTTCAGCTTGTCCTGTAGGGCTTCAGCTATCACCTTTAAAGGTAAGATGATACCCCTTTTCCTCACTACACTAACTCTAGTCTAATGCTCCACTCTTCAGAGACAGGGGCTAGGCTCTTCCTGCTCTGGTATGGGCTAGACAGAGATTTCTCACTCACTCACTGATTCTCCTAGGATTCCACACTAGAATAATCCTCCAGAACATTCCTGGCCAGAGGTTTTATTACCTCCCTTTGGTCAGGTGGTGGCTGCTCCTCCAATCACATCTCAGCTTACAGAGCACAGGATGTAACACATATCATTGGATAACAGCATCTTGCATTATACAAAATACTTAACCTCTGCCTTGCCAGGCAGGATTCACCACTGCAATATCCCTATGTCCTATCAGAACCATGTTGTGTAATGGGATTACATGCAGGTGGGACGTATTCGCAAACCCTCCCTCGCCATTGCATCGGCGAGGGTGTTGCACAAGTAAGACACCCAATCACTTTATGCATCACAATTTTATTAAACCTGTATGGAGAGAGTAACATGGCAGGTGTCTGCTGTATTATACAGTAGATATCTGCAGATAACAGCAGTCAAGTACCTAAATGTTGGACATAATCATGTAGTGCTGATCAGACGGTTCCTTTGCTGTCATTTAGCAATTCCGATTAGAGCATGCTGGAGTAGTATAACAGTATATTTCGTGAGAGATCAGACTCCCAAGGGTTCACAAACCCTAAGATGCCTGGAAAAGGGATAAAGCAAAGGAAGTATTTAAAAAAAATATATTAAAAAGTAAAATCATCTTCCTTATCCCAGAACATATAAATACATAAATAAATAAAATCTTAGATGGCTTATCCACAAATCCAAAAGTGCCCTTAAAAATAATTATCTCATATAGTGAACACTTTTTGTTATCAAAAGGTTGTACAGAACTCAACCTGTAAACCAATTACCTGTGACCTAGTGCCATAAACTGAATCATAGAAAAGGGTCAGGTTTAAGAATAAGTGCATGCAAAAATAGTTTTTATTTGTGCTCTTTCACATTCCACTTTTAGGTGTATAGTATAATGAAACTGTGGATTCATAAGGGATGAGGCTGCAATTACATAACCTGCATTTAGATTAACTGGGGGCCGAATTATAGGCGGGGCTCCAAGCATCTTACTCACAGAGGGGCCCCCCCAGATGCCAATGTCTTCACTGTGATTGTCAGTCAAACATATGTATGATTAAAGTGCTCAGCGCACCGTTGGTGGTCGCAGATACTGTACGGCAGTGCATATCACTCCGAGGGAGTTGGGACAGTGTGCTAGCAATTAATTTTTGGGTTACATAAAACCTCTTTAAATTTACTATATACAAAAAAAACTGTGTAACTTTCAAAGAAATGCATTCAGAAAGTTACTTATTTTTTCATAAACAACAAGTAAGTTTTGTTAACAAAAAATCTCAATACCCCTTTAATATTAGACCTGGGAACACAGAGTTGTTAAAATCAATACACAAGCTTTAATAGAAAAAACATAGTTTTGAGAAATAACAGGAATTCACTCTGGTAATGTCCACACACAGACTTTAAAGGCAAACAGAATTATTGTAACCCTGAGGTGAAAGAGATTTTTTATCTAACAAAGTAATCACACATCCACATCAATGGGCTGGGGGGTTGCAAAAAGCAATTGTAATTGAATATCACATTGATTCATGAAATTCTTTTAAAAAGTCACTGCATTGTGTCTGCACTTGGCTGTAGATTAGATGTGGTTAAAGTAGTAGACTCAAAGAATCACAGCATTTTTCCAGAGGCATAAAACAGTCACCAATAGCTAGACAATAGATGAGCTGCATTGTAGCTATGGCACTGTTACCTCTAATTGGTCTGGAAGTCAACTTAAAAATCTATGTGCTTCTTTATATAATAATGGTAGTTAATAGGTGTCATAGTTTTGTATATTGGGCTTTGTTGTACTTTAAACGTGAGCCCATCAAGGTGAGCCCTCAACTTAATTTCACATTAATGTCTTCAATAGGATAGAGGGCCAGGAAGGGTTTTAAATAATTAGTATGGGATCCATCAGTTTCTAATGCTGCTGTAAGGGAACAGACAAAGATAAAAATGTAGAACTGACCTTGACATTGAGCTTTAAAGCTAGACCCCTCTGCTGTCCCCACCTAATTGTTCATCCTAGCCTTGGCGGTAGGTGACAACAGGTCAAAGTTTCCTTCCTATGCCAAAGTGAAGACTAAAACAGGCAAAACAAATGATAATCATACAAATTTTGGTCAAAACCAAGAGGAAAATGAAGTACGGTATCAAGAGAGACACAGAGACAACGGGTCAAAGAAAACACTAGCAATATCCAATGAAGAGTTATAGCAAGTACTGGGAGGTGGGCAGACAATAATCCTGTTTAGACAATAGTCCTGGCCCAATAAATGATCCTGTCCATCAGCTAGATTAACTGTCTACAGCTCAGCACAAAGTCAACAGGGCACAGTTGGGTGTGGTGGAAATCAATAACACTTAAATACCAAATGTAAATAAAGTGTTAAATAATTGTTTTAAATTTTTAAGTAGTTAAAAAATTTGGGTTTTCGAAAAACCAAAAATACATTGTTTAAAAATGACAGATCTGAAAACCATTTGAACAATTTCTTTCCTCAAAGTATTCAAAAGTGAATTGTTGTTATTTCTAAAGCTTGCAGAATTATTAACATCAATCATGAGCCACAGTATAAAGTCTGTAACAGAGACCCCACATGCTATGCAACATTTATGTCACATAAGGGACCTTTAAACCTCCAGGCACCAGTGCACAAGTGCATCTGCACCATCTATAGCCAAGAGCCTGTTTATTACCTATGGAACATTTTGGACCATGGTATACTCAAAAGTTTTCAACACAGATTGCATTGGAAAAAAGGTCAAAAGCTTGTAGAGGATTGAATTTTATACTCATGTTTTAGGACCTGCAATTACTGTTTTTTAATATATTTTTGGAAGGGCCAGAGGTTCATTTCCAATACACAGGTAAAATGTTTGTTTTGGGCAGTCACCACCAGGTAGAATACGCGAGCATTTAGTGTACAGTGCTTTTTTAATTGCTGGTCAACCCATCTTTTATGTTCTTCATTGTCAAATACTACTTGTTTACATAATCTTCAACTCCCTCTCCTTTAGAAAAATAAAACAGAAAAAAAGGACCAGAATTCCTTCTCTTGTCCTATGCCATTGGTGGCAAACCTATGGCACGGGTGCCAGAGGCAGCACTCAGAGTCATTTCTGTGGGCACTTGGGCCATCGCCCCACAGACAGGACTGTCGCACATCAGACAAGACTCAAAGAATCTTCCTGCAGTTCCAAGCAACTTAAAAGATGCTGCTTTCAGTAATATTTTGATACTTGCTTTGCTACTTGGGACTGTAGGAAGAGGGAGAATGAATAGACAGGGCTGAATTATCTTTGGAGGACCTCCTGCTGGCCCCACGATTCTCTGTGTACAGAGGGACACTGGAAAGAAGCTAAAATGATGCAAATTTTCCATCTTTCTACTGTGTTGGTGTCCTCAGGAGGCCAATATGATTGTTGAAGAACAGGGAGCAATAAGTTACTGCTTTAATTTTTGGTTGGCACCTTGTGATAAATAAGCAGGGTTTTAGGTTGCTTTTTGGGCACTCGGCCGCTAAAATGTTCGCCATCACTGTCCTATGCATTCAGTAACCAGAGCATTGTGCAGTGACTTTGAAGAGACTGCAGTGCTAAATCAGAAATGCAGCCCCTTTATTCTCTGGATTGGTGGAGGGCACAGAGCTGAAAACTCCATTGATCAGAAATTGATGATATATCTTAGTGATATGACATGATTTATGAGATGGGAATATCTTTTGTGTATTTTCATTTTTCTAGTAAAAACATTACATCAGCTTGTAATCACTCAGGAAGGCAAACATGACTAAATAAGCTTGTGATCACTCAGGAAGGCAAACATGAATAAATATATTCAGACATCTTCATTTTACATTTTGTTCCTGAAATTCTAAAGCAAATGTAAGTACCGGAAAAATCAAAGCTTAAAAACTAAATCTAGCTCAAGTATAACAGAGCTCTTTTCAATATATACTTAAGGGTGATCCACAGAGAAATTCTTTCGTCAGGTCTCCGATCCTGTCTTATTTCAAGAATGAGTGACACCTTAAAAATGGTTCTTTGTTTCGCAGCTTATTCCCAAGGCTCCTTTCAAGAGAAAATCACAAGGAAACAGACAGATAAAGTGTTAAATAAATAAACAAAGGTATCCCAGCTGCAGACATGGGAGGAAGTTTTATTTTTAGAAATGTTCACTATTTCATGTTAACAACTTGGAAAAATGACAATTTGTCAAGCTGAAAAATGTTTTCTAGTTTTAAAAATACTGTCACTAGAAGCGTATCCACTCGGGGACAGCTCTAGTTGGTCACACATTCTCCTTTACATACTTAATCATTTACATATTTAGCTGTCCTTGCCCACTTACCTCACCCACCCTAAGCAGGGCTGGACAACTAGACAATGTTCCATTCCTGTGCCAAAGTGCAAAAACATATAGATGAAGATACAGAGAAGAATATTTAACAGAACTGGGTCAGTACCAAAAGAACTAACTCAGTAAACATTGCAAGGCAAAAGGATAGTCTGAATACAAGCTAGGGATCAATATACCAGGATACCAAGTACAGAATAAGAAGGAACTTACTATATACTAATACTATAGCACGCAAAGAACATAGAGTGGACAGACCTCTTATGTGATTTTGTGCAGGAATCATTTTGTGTGACTTCTATCAGGTTAGTTGCATAAAAAAAGCACAGACTGATTTTTCTTAACATTGCAGCCATAGAAGTATGGGCAATGCATTTTAATCATAGGGGGACATGACACATTAGGGGGAATTTATTAAGATAGGCGTTTTAAATGCCTGTTTAGACCAAGTTTGACCTGGTGGAGATTTCAGATATAGTCTTCACCGTTTTTTTCTGGCCCTTAATGCCCCTGCCAGCCGTCCATCTGCCCCCACTAAAGTTGTGTGTGTGTGGGGGGGGGGGGGTGGAAAAGCCCCAGAGATGGCAGGGATGAGGATCTTTACATAAAACAAACCTTTGGCTAATAAATACAATAAGCTTATCCTTTTTTTTATCACATTTTTCATGAAATATTGTAAAAAGCTGTGTCCCTAAGTACACAAACTTGCTATGTCTTTGTATAAACATCTCGCAATAACTTTTTATGGAAGAAGCCATATTTTATACACAAATATCATTGTCATCGGCCACAAGCGCAAAACCTTCGGTGTCAGAGTTAATCAAGGAATGATTAAAGGCGGGAAACATTCGGAATAAAGTCTGGCTGATATTCCCCCGCTGCATTTGTGTTTACTGATTGCTTCTACAGAGGAGACACACAGAAAAAATAGGAGGCCATTATACTTGCAAAATAATTTGTTCCTCGTATTGCTGTACAACATTGGATATGACATTCTCAGGGACAAGTGACAGCACATTGAGATCTGGAGATGGGGCAATTTTACAGTTTCAAATGACTACAGCTTGCCCTTTATGGGAGCTCTATTGTTTCGTTCTGACTTCAAGCAATTTGCCTATTGGCAGCTAATTCTGGAGACGAGAGACAGTTTATGATTAACTTTGCAAAGTGTCACTATAATGAACTCAGTATGTGAAGGGCAGCTCTAAAATACGTGAACGTGATGCAGATTAACGTGGCTTTTCATCCGAAAAGTAATGTCTGTGTAAAAGATGAAAGAACAGTCTCTTACTAGCTAAATAAAGCCATGACCATGTGTGAGACAAAACAATGGGATTGCGATAGATACTGCTGGAATATTCAATGACGTGAGAAGTGAGAGGATTTGGAGCACCTTTGGCAATACAGTTCGTACAGTCTGACCTTTTCTGTGTATGTACAGTGATTTTTCTTGGTTGTCTTTTGCTTTGGGCTGTTTTTGAGCTAATTTTAATAGACATGTTTTGACATTGCTGATTAGTTATTCATTGTCTAATTTACAACTTGGTAACATAAGCTTTAAAGGAAAATTTATGATAAAAATAATAGCATAGAAATGCCTAGCAGCAATGTCTAGTCATCTACACATAATGCATGAAGGAGACACTAACCTCTGGTGGCGATTCATCATGCCAAATTGTTCATTCATGTTTTTATTGCTAAGAAAATGGAGACTGCTTGAAGGGTCACCAGATTAAAACCACAAAACTAAGTGTTAAAAATAATTTCTTTATTTATAAAGCGCACACAGATTACGCAGCGCTGCACAGAGCTTTCCAGATCGGTCCCTGTCCCCATGGGGCTCACAATCTAATCAACCTACCAGTATGTTTTGGAGTGTGGGAGGAAACCCATGCAAACACAAAGGGAACATACGAACTCTTTGCAGATGTTAACCTGAATTGGACTTGCAGCAAACACTTACTGGTAACACCTGCGATCGGTGCTAGCAAACAGGGGAAAGTTTGTGCAGATGGCTGTGTATACGAAGCCTAAGAAATGGGCATTATGTTATGTGGGGGCATGGGTTTATGGCACTTAATGGGGTTTTCCCACAAGCGAAAGTTAGACCCCAGCCACGGGATAGGGCCTAACTTGCTGATCAGTGAGGTCTCAGTGCTGAGACCCCCACAGATCTCGAAAACGAGGGGTCAAACGGCCGCACATGACTGTTCTGCTCTATTAATGGAGCAGAATGGTCATGCGTGGCCCTCGTTTTCACAATCTGTGGGGGTCTCAGCACTTTCGTTGGTGGGGGGCTCCATCCAAAATGTTACTATGGGGCCCACTCAATTGTAGTTACGCCCATGGCCCCTTCTGCGAATTCTGGTTTTACTTATTAGGACATGATAATAGACATCATACCTCAGATCCCACAAGATCACTTATTTACCAAAAACCAGGCAAGACGCCATGTAAGAGAAATCGAATGCTCCTCAGCAGTGCCTTGTGCCTTGTAGGATGGAAGGACAGACGATCTAAAACTTTTTGAACTGGACAAATGGGAGGGATGGGTCAGCTCTATCAGCTGTTTTTAGGAGTAGCAGCCTACCTCTGTGTTACTACTCACTGATATGATACCAAAGTGGAAGTTTCCTGACCGTTGTGCAAACAAGGCTCACATCAGATGTTTCCGATTCTGCCTTTCTTCTCTACTTGTGATTGATAGAATTAATGACAATGTGGTGACAGTTCTGCACATATAATTAGTATTACAATTACTATGCAGGTGTGCCGCAGGTAATAGCTCTTTATGTCTGACTGATGATTGACAAGCCATTGGTAAACTGTAAGGACACACGTTCAGGTTTTACTGATGCAGACTTTGAAGATAAAGCTAGATGTGCATCATAACCGTGACAATGGTAAATTTTTCAAATCATACTAAAAGTAGTTTTGGCATCATTCCTTTATATAATGTAAATGGAGATATACACTTCATATATGTTACAATGAAGCAGAGGTATAGCTAGGGATTCAGCTTCATAAAATGCTAGATATGGCTTCTTATGAGGAACTCTGGTCCATATAGGATAGCTCTGGCTTTTCTTAAATCAGTTTTTTTTTCAGGCCAAAAAGTTGCGCAGCACTTGTGTTCAGGAAATTAAAGGGGTATTCTTGTCTGGGCATTCACATTCAGTTTGATAAATCTGCCATATATAAACATTTCTTCAATTAGATGTTATTAAAAAAAAATGTTCCTGTGTGAAGATAATTTCTCATAAATGTAGTCATATGGTCCCTTAGAAACGAGATAGCTTCCTCGGATACGGCCACCTCTGCCAGAGTGGCACAAAGAAACAAAAAGGTTTTGTATATGAAATGTCCGGGAGTTACTGCATGTCCCGCAGCCGTCCTGTGGTGATGATCGCTGAATCCTGGTGGCCCGGCAGGACTCTATAGCCCAAGTCTGGCCACCACTGCCAGAGTATGCGTGGTCGTAACCGAGGAAAGTATCTCGTTTCTAAGGGACAGAATGACTACATTTATGAGAAGTACAGGCAGTTTGCATTGTTCTTAGTAAATGTGCCCCAATGTGTCTGTGACTAATGGTTTGCTAACTCCACCCACATGACACACCCTCAGCTATTTCTTTTGACTCCCCACATGATGGGCCATTTTTTGATTTTTTTTCTAGGGTTACTTTAATTTCCCCATCCGCCCCTGCCTATGCCCCACCATATCCCTATAGCTGATGCTGAGTGTTATGAAAAGATTATACAAATAGAAAAAGTTATGGATCTGAAAATGCTAGTGCTGAAATAAATTGCTTGGTTACTAAGGCCAAACAGAGGTTAGTTTGAGAACTGAGGCTTATGGCACTGAAGTACGTTATTTTTCACTGCTGGGAACAAGAGCTCATAACACATATACATAACTAGAATATAATTACATTATTTATTTCAACTGTTATTGTCAACAATCCATGCCGCCTGTCATGCTATAGCTTCTAGATGGACATGTAAATTATATCTGACATTAAAATACAAGTCATTAAAAACAGATGTTTGTAGTCAAAAGGCCTTTTTTTCATTTTCTTTGAAAAGGAGGATAATAATCACATTTTTCATTGTGTTTTTTCTTTTTGACAAAAAATCTAATCTTCTAATCTTATAAATAGAGAAAACCTCAACATGTAAATATGTCAATCTGAGAATATACTCTGACGGCAGAACAGTCTTTTGTTCATTTTACCTCACCATAAGTCAACATAAAAAAAAATAAAGTTAACACTGTAAAAATATTGAAATTCAATGGGCAAAAAGAGTTTTGTTCTCCACTATTACTGTTAAATAGAGGGATATCTTTATATATCATCCTTTGGGGAATTCAAGTTATGAAGAATCAACTTTGTAAAGTGATTTTGTTAAATGTACAATTCATATACTTATTCTGGGACCACTTAGCAGCACTTAAGGGAATCATTTTAGATGTACACAAAATATGATGGATAGAGCTATCCAATTTTAAGACAAGAAATATTCAGCCACAATTACCTGGAATAATGAAATGAAGAGGTATTTGGCTCTAATTATTTCCTGCAACATATGTTCTTTCATGTGTTGAATGAAATAGCAATATATTTATTAAGAATTTAAAGAGGTTGTCCAGATTTACAATTTTTTACGGCTGGGGGGTGGAGCTATACATTTTTTTTAAAAAAGAACATCATCTAGTGAGTGACATATTCTAATAGTGATGAGTGGACCCATCAGTATTCGGGCCCAGTGGAAGGGGGAGCCAAATCCAAATATCAGTGATGGGTGCTTGCACTGATCGTGATTGTTAACACTTTAAATGGGTCTCCTCACCAACCAGTAACATCCGTGATCATTGCTTCAACCTATCACAGGTGTTATATTTTAAAGGTTTAAACCAAACCTGGATTTCTTACTAAAGTCTGGGTTTGTGTTCTGTGGACAAAACCCACAATGTTCAGTGCGAACCCTTATATCGCAATCACAACATTGTTGTTTAGATAACATTTCTGAAAGACCATGCAAAGTAGTGAAATAAGATTTTTATGCAAAATCTAAGCCAGCTGCACTATCTCTTGAGATTTTTTTTTTACCCCAGTGACAATTGTAGTTTCAAAATTTTTTACTGTAATTGGACCAAGGATTAGCAATAAAGCTTCATTACAGACACTTTACAGGTGATCATTGCAGCCTGGGACTATAGTAAAGCATACAGAGAGAGAGCATACACCAGAGGTCACAGTAGGCAGAGGGGGTCTGTCTTTAACTAGGGGTTGCTGTAAGCCAGGTGTTCTTAAGTAGGGGACTACCTGTATAAACTAAAAAACTTTCTTGTGCCGCTGTCAGGGTCGGGCCAATCCCGCCTTACACTCTTCTCTCAGACACTCCAAATTAGTTGAGCATGCGTGCACGTTTGGATAAGAAAAGACAGAAGACTGAAGTTCTGTTTTATCTTAGGTTCATGCTCTTAACTTGCCGAACAGAAAAAAGAGATGAACTGTGTTTATTTCCTGATTACATAGCTTCTTATACCCATAGGAAAAGGTGTGGTTACATACATTAAAATCATTATAATTGGTTATAGCTAAGCATATATGTCTGGCCCCCCACTCTTGCTGATTGGTCTTCCAAAACTAGGCCTTGGTTGCTATGCCAGGGGAATTTCCAGTCACCGTTGTCTACAGTAAATTGACCACTAGTCTGGATGCTGATGCTATTCTTAACAAACATCTGCTCTTCCATCTTCTGCTTTCCATCACAAGACTTGAGTTTCGCTGACAGTTGCATGTCTGGTTAAAACTGATGTAAGGGAAAAGCTCTGTATTTCATAACAAACAGTGTACAAAAATATAGGGCAAAGGGCACATGTATACAATCATAAAGCATATAATTATTATGGACACATAATCATTACTTTGACCCTCACAATTCCCCCCTAAATACTGAGCTTTTCCCTACACTTCACTGCAATTCGTTTTTCCTATAGGCTGTCCATGTGGTGGGAGAGGGGAGTGGATTGCTTCACTGAGTCATTGACCCAACGTGCCCTTGTGACACCTGGATCAATTTCCCAGCACTAGCCTTACTAACACATGGAGTCCTCCTTCTTTCCCTTACACTAAAGCTTCCACTATGGGGGGGGGCTGAGTATTCACAATGGCAGGTAGGTCATTTATCGGGGAAGAATTTGGGTGTTCCAGAACTGGAACATCAGGCTGTTCTGACAGAACTGAGATCTCAGGCAAATCGGGCAGATTTCTATTCCTCATGGACATATAACAAACAGACTGTTTATCGATATTCGGGAAAACTCCTTTAGCCTTGTTATTCGCAATTTTCTTGGCCAACCTCTTATACAATGGTAAACAACAACATAAGAGAAATAGAGCCAGGATGAACATCCCGAGTAGTACCAATCCTATCTGTTGGAAAAGGCCTTCCACCCCCCTGCCCAGCTAGTAAACCATGCTGCCCAGGAGGTATCTACCCCTGCATTTTCCTTCATCTCAGTTGCCAATGCTGTAATTTTCTTTATTGCTATCAGTGTCTTACCACCAGCACCTGAATTCTGAGGGATGTAAGTGCAACAGTTTTCTCCTATCATTCCACACACTCCACCTTTTTCTGCAAGTATCATATCTAGGGTCATTCTATTTTGTAAAGTCATTCTAGTATTGGGGCCCAGTTCTTCCACAATACTAGTGAAAGCATCCCTACTATAATTCACAAACCTCTGTTCATTATAGTAAACGTAATTTATCCAGTCCACATTTTTGTTGATTTGCACTTGGGGGATTATGGAAGCAAATCCGGCTGCAATCTGATCCTGAGCCTTGTATCGGTCTGGGACCCCCCTTGGGACACCAATACTATCTATGTAAACATCAGGGTCTTGTCCATAATCGGTGTTACTTAGTGACCTTTTTATCTTTACCTGTTCATTTTTATGAGTCGGATCCCAGGGTAACATCAAGAAAGGCAGGACTAATTTAACTAGGGCACATTGACCCCTCCATGATTGGGGGAGGCGGTTCCTCAGCTTACCATTCCCACAAAGCCAAAAGACATCATAAAGGAAAGAAGTATGGTCGGACAATAAATCTGGGTCTATGGTGACAATCTCTTAGCAGAAACCTTTTTCAAACACCCCTAGGGGAGTTTTGGCATTAGTGATGTCAGAGGATACACAGGTATAGTTTCCCTGCTCAACCCAGATTTCACCTGGGGGTCTTACCTTAGACTTAACATGAACTAAAGATAGATATTCCAAACAATCAGAGGTATTCTGGCCCTTTAAAAGTTTCATTAAACAGGTCAGTTTATCTATATGTGCGGGATCACATAGGGTTGGGTGGTTAGATGTGGATTCGCCCCTGCACAAGCTATGCATCCGACTGATATGTTGTGTGCCTTTACAGTATACCTCACCCATTCTAACCATAAGTTCTTTCTTGGGACAACCTGAGTTTCCATAGAGAAAACTTCTTCCCATTTTAACCCGGGAACTGGTATTACCTCGCTTACTACTTTCTGTAGTTCTTGATCTGCTCCTGCTACGTAGTTCACTGGGGCACTTGTGGGTCTCAATTTAGCGTCTCGCAATTCAAACATCCCAAGCTTCCCATTTAGCGTCCCCCTGTAACATCCTAGCACATATTTACCTAAATCTCCTGGGGAAGGCATTGTAATGCTTATGAACAAAGGAAGACAGTTGCCTGGGTATTTACATGATCTAGTCGGGACTCCCCCCAGATACAGAGTCATCCGATCAAGAAGGGATTTGCCATGTTCGTCTGTCCTTGCCAACCCTTCTTGGGGTTGATACCCCCACTTTTTCCCTGTGTTCCACCCTACATCTGACCATGAGTTGCAGTTCTCATTCCCGGGACGGGTTACACAGATGTAGAACTGTACCTCGCCCTTGTACTGGTATGATGGATCCCATCTAATGTCCTCTGTCCCTCGACAATCTACGATATCACAAAAATCAAAGAAATACTCTTCATACGGGGCCGTGGTATGTACCCAAAAGGTTGTGATTTGGCAGTTATTTGTGATTATTAAACAACTCAAACAGAAAAGGATATAGAGCTTCATTTTGTCTTCCCCTTGCAGTGTGACGCGTGTATTTAGGTGGGTTTCCCTTCAAGTTTCACCGCTGTAGGCGTTACCAGGACCACTGTATAAGGTCCCTCGAATCTGGGTTGAAAGCAATCTTTCCTAATATACTTCTTCACATACACTTGATCACCTGGTTGGAAGTTGTGGACTATGTCACCTGATGACTCTGGAAGAGAAGCAACAACTGCAGCATGCAGATTAGTTAATTCCTTGGACAATTCAATTACATATTGTACAGTCTTATCATGACTTTCAGACAATTCCTGCTTACTTATCACGGGAAAAACTGGTGGTTTGCCAAACAAAATCTCATAGGGGGTGAGACCATGCTTGGCCTGGGCAGTGTGTCAGACATGATACAGAGCAATGGGGACTAATCCTGGCCAGGGGAGGGGACTATCCTGGGTCATTTTGAGCAACTTGTTCTTTAGGGTACCATTCATCCTCTCTACCTTCCCTGAGCTCTGTGGGTGGTATGGTGTGTGTAGGCCCAAATCTACTCCCAACATGTTCCATAACTCTCTGAATATTTGGGAAGAAAAAGCAGGGCCCTGGTCTGACTCTATGACTTGTGGTACTCCAAATCTGCAAACTGTCTCAGTGATCAGTTTCTTTGCTGTAGTTTTTGATGTCATGTTAGCTACTGGGTACGCCTCTGGCCATCCGGAGAACATGTTTACTACCACGAGTACATATTCGTGTTTTCCCTCCTTGGGTAGCTGGATGTGGTCCACTTGGATCCTTTGAAATGGGTACTCTGGTCTGGCAAGGTGTTGTTGGGGTACCTTTGTCGTAGGGGCGGGATTGCAAGTGGCGCATAAGGTACAGGCCTGGTTGTATGCAGCAATGGCAGGTCTGATTCCTGAGGCGTAATAGATTCTCTGGATGCAGGCGTAAGCTTGGTTCTTTCCCCGATGTGTGGCTCCCTTGGTGTATCTATATAAACGTTGTCATCTAGGTGCTTCTCTTAGACCTTCAGAATCCTTTGGGATTCTCTACCTTTTCTTATGTGTCTGATCAACCTTATCCCTGGGGATCACGAGGAAGGAATGCACAAATCTTATCACCGTACACTAACCTTCCCAGCCTCTAGGCCTGACCTGACTCTCCTATCCCCACAAATCCTGTACATCAAACACTGCTAATACAGGGTTACCTGTGCTGTCAATGTTAATAAAAGGTCATTGTCTTGTTGCACTAACCGTAGGTAAAGTCTCCTACCCTGGGGGCATCGTGGTCAGCCCTACAGATACAGTGATAGTCATGGTTGGGGTGTCCCTGAGCATACAGTCAGTCAGAAGAGACCAGCTAGCAGGAAAAATAAGTAAGTTTGCAATAAAAAACGTGGCAGCATGCTGGCTTCCCTCCTGCTTCACAGACGTGGCACTGGTCAGCAGGACTTGGAAAGGACCGTCGTAACAAAGCTCCAGACTCTCTCTCTGGTGTCTCTTTACCACCACATAGTCTCCAGGCTTCAGGTTATGCATCCTGAGGTCTCTGTCTGGATCTGAAAAAGGAATCAGAAACACTTTTGCGGACCTTTTCCAAGGCCTGGCTCAACTGTGTGGCATATTCCACCTGGTTTCCTGCCATCAGCTATAGGGTCTGTGGGAAAGTAGGGGCCTAGTCTGGGTGCGCAGCCAAAAAGTACTTCAAAGGGGGCAATCCCATATTTCTGTTGGAGGTGGTCTTAACTGAATGGTGGGCAGCAGGAAAGCACTCGCCTGTTCTACACCCAGGAGGGACAAGGTTTCAGGTCTTTACCTGTCCAGTGAAGTTGGTTCTGCGACTGGACTCTATGGTCTCTGGAAGTCCAAACCTGCAGAAAAATCTCACTCACCAACTTCTTGGCTGCGGCTCTGGCAATAGCCTTGGTCATGGCAGAAGCTTCTGGACACCCTGGAAAGAGATCAATGCACACAGGCACGTATTCCTACGTACCACTTTTTGGTAGCTGGATAAAATCCATCTGCAGTCTCTGGAAGGGATACAGCAGCTTGGGTGTCACCTTCTGTGGGGTCTTTTCCACCTTACCCGGGTTGTGGCGTGCACAGACTATAAAGGCTTTCACTAGTCTAGTGACATGGGTAGTAATGCCCGGGCAAACCACTTATGGTTTATGAGCACTAGCATGGCCATTTTGGATATGTGTGTGTTTCCGTGGGCTACTTGACTTACTGTCGGGTGCAGGGCTCTGGGCAGGCACACCCTCTCTCCCAGCATCCAGGTCCCATCGTCATCTGGGCTCCAGCTTTCCTCCACACTTCCTTCACTTCTGATGACTCTCGGGCCACCAGGGACTGGAACACCTGTGGATCAAACTTTTAGCTCAGAACTCACCGCTGAGACTTCAGGACAGTCTCTGGGCTCCATCTGTGCAGCTGCCTTCGCCATCCCGTCAGCCACATACTTGCCCTTGGCTTGTGGAGTTACCAAATTGTGTGTGCTTTTGCTTTTACTATCCCCACCTCTTTTGGAAGTAAGAGAGCATCCATAAGCTCTTTAATCAGCGTGCCATGCTTAAAGGGGTTCCCTGCAGAGGTGAGGAAATCTCCAGCCTTCCATATGGGTTCATAGTCGTGTTTAGACCCCAGAACTATACCTTGAGTATAGATGTTTGGCCTTTTACCTTCCACCAGCTGTAGCGCTTCCCTGAGTGCCATCACTTCACCTCCTGCGCTGACCTGTGTGGAGGGAGTGGTTCTGCTTGTACTACCTCATGTGCGCCACTGACCACTGTATATCCAGTGTAGAACCGTCTGTCTTCTCCTGCAGACCTGGAGCCATCTATGAGAAAAAAACTCAACATCTGGGTTAATCACCCTTCTCCCCCCCTCTCTGAATCCTGGAAGACTGGCGACAAAATGAAGGATTCAGAGCTGTGCACCTTATCAGTGTATCCTGGGGAATCAGGAGTGCACACTGGAGTCTGAGCTGTAATTCCTTTCTTCAGATGCTTGGGCTGTACTTGGGTGAGGTCACTGTGCACGTCATGTGGGGTTTGCACTGTAACTGAGTGATCTAGGGTCTAGGATCAGCTCACTGGCCTTGCTGAGCAGATTGCTGGCTGCAGCTACTGACACATGAGGGGCTCCCCTCACGACTGAGTCTAACCGGGCCTAATAGTGGGCCACTGGGGAGGCCACCATATTCCTGGGCTAAAACATCTATAGCATGGACTGAATACTCAAAGAGAAATAAAATAAAATATCTGGTTCAGTGGGGTGTGCCTAGGGCCGGGGCAGACAGGATTTACCAGCTTAGGGATATGGAATGCATCAATTGCCTCCTGACTAAGGGAAAATGGGGAAGAGGCAATTCAGTTTATCAAGGGGCAGCATCAGGCTGGGGGCAGCAGACCTTATCCTAGGCCTGCAGGAGCTGGCCAGTCCTAGAAACAGGTGAAGAGGCTTAGGGCCTCAGGGCAGGGGCACATTCTGGACCACCAGCTTTCTTTCCTCTGTCAGGTGTCTGCCTGTGGCTGAGAAGCAGTGGCCTAGGAAGACCACCTTCTCCTGGCAGTACTGGAGCTTGTCTCCGGAAACTTTGCAACCCTTCTGGAACAGAAAACACATAAGGTCAATAAATGCATCCTGGCAAACAAAAACAGTAGGTCATCCACATACTGAAAAGGAGACCATCCAGTAAGGGGCTAGTCTGTCAGTCTACTCCCTGTAGGGCCATGGGGTATTAGCTGGGTGAGTTTTACCCCCCTTGTGGGAATCTACATCAGGTATACTGGAATACTGAACTGGTAAAAACAAATAGGTCCTGGCAATCTTCATGCAGGGGCACAGAAAGTAGAACATTTGCCAAATCAATAACAGTGAATAATTTGTCACTCTCGGGGGCTGCTGCCAGTGTGGGACACTCATTAGCAGCTTGGAGATCATGGACCATCCTACATGTATGTTGTTCTTTCTGGGTCTTTTTCTTGACTGTGAATGGGTTAAAATCATCACTGGGCTAGCAGGGGAGGGTTTGACAATAAGAGAAGCTGTCTGGGGGGGATGTACTTGCTGACGTCCTCGTTAGTTACCGCCCCCCTATTAGAATATGGCCACTCACTTTAGTCACTTCAGTAATGTCTCCTCCCAGCAAGTGGAAGCACGCCCCCTTGAACTGGGCTCCTCCGGAATCGAAACTTTTGTCAGTCATACTTTGGTGTGGTCTGTGAAACACTAGTCTTTGTTTCCCTCTGTCTCTCAATCACAGTTCCCTCTATCGCCCCCCCCCCCTTGTAAACTTGCACTTGCAAAGTCACTGTCTGTTCTTCTCCCAAGCACAGCACAGATCGCTCCAAGACCAGTTCTCAAACACAGATTGCAAGCAGCTATGGAGAAATTTAGTCATCAAGGAATAAAATCTCTTTTTCTCAAATTCTCTACACATCAAAATCTCTGAAATGTCCCTTATCACCTGTCTCTTTCTCAACGAGCACTCTGAAGGATTCCTGTCACTCTGTCCTGGTGTCCGTCTGTCAAAGTCAGAGGCTCTAAGTGTCTATTTAAAAATCTGATCAAGTTTTTTTTTTCCTTCTTTTTTTTTTTTCCTCTCACCGTCCTTTTAATTCTAATTCTTCTAATTCTTATCATGACTCCGCCCATTCCAGGTTTTATAAACCACACACTCTACAGGTCCACCCTTCCGGACCGGGTTGTCCGCCATTATAGGGCTGTGGCTGGGCACATGGCACTGTCGCCATTTTGGTTCCGCATTTCACATCTCTATCTAAAAGCTTCACATATCCATATAGCACTTCCGCTTTTGCTGAACTACCATCTCCTCGCACTTCTGACCATCATTCAACTTGCAATGCTCTGACCACTCTGTAGTGAGCCTGAGGGGCTTCCAGTATGCCCTTATCTTCTAACACACCTCTACTTGTGGTTAGAATTTGCTTCCACACTGAAGGCTGTAGCCTTCCCTTTGAGGGCATATCAACATACTTGTACAACCTCACACAATTATTAACATACTTTTTTCCTTCCCTTTTTTCAACAAGCCTGACTGCAGTCTCTGCCCCCTCGGGGAGGGTATGCACTTTCTTAAACACACCTAACATCATGTTCTAACAAGGTACACGTTGGTGTAGCTACTCACTCTCAACGCAGGGGCCCCGGCTCACCGTTGTGTATCAAGAAAATAACAAAGTCCCTACGCTACCAAAGAAAACCTCTGACTACACATCCGTTAGAGCTATTAATTAGCTCATAAACCGTGCTTCCCTCGGTACCTTAATCAGCCGGTCTCCTAGTGAGCCATGCTATCTTCTTTCCGGTCTCTAACCCTAGACCACCTTAATTCCCTCCCCCCATATAAAATAATAAAAACAATAAAACAATAAAAACAATAAAAACAATCCGGACACGTAACCAGTGCCCAATATCCCCAGAACAGAGGATGTCAATCTGTACTATTCTCAGTCCGCAAACTTCCTCCCCAGCTTCTACAGAAGGGGGGCAGAGACTCTATATGTCACAATGAAGCCTTTTACTTTCACTTTCCACCCAAAGGTCTGACTCAGTGCCTGAGAGAATGAGGCGTGGTGATTCAGTGACACACCATAGGGAAGTGTCACTATACATCAGTTCTGAACCATCCCAGCGATCACCGTAAAGAAAATGAGTCTCACCACTCAGACAATCAGCCCTTAGACCCGAAAAGTATCAGAAGCTACTAACTTATTCCACACCAATGATCACAGGGAAGTCCAACACATATATAATATGCATCAACTTACCGTGATTCAGTGAGGCCGCGGTCCTCTATTGGTGTGGACAAGCGTTCGTCCCCCGTCCTCTGGTTCGGGTCCTCGGGTGTACGGTATCAGCGGGGATGGCCCCACGTTGGGCGTCAGCTGTCAGGGTCGGGCCAATCCCGCCTTACACTCTTCTCTCAGACACTCCAAATTAGTTGAGCATGCGTGCACGTTTGGATAAGAAAAGACAGAAGACTGAAGTTCTGTTTTATCTTAGGTTCATGCTCTTAACTTGCCGAACAGAAAAAAGAGATGAACTGTGTTTATTTCCTGATTACATAGCTTCTTATACCCATAGGAAAAGGTGTGGTTACATACATTAAAATCATTATAATTGGTTATAGCTAAGCATATATGTCTGGCCCCCCACTCTTGCTGATTGGTCTTCCAAAACTAGGCCTTGGTTGCTATGCCAGGGGAATTTCCAGTCACCGTTGTCTACAGTAAATTGACCACTAGTCTGGATGCTGATGCTATTCTTAACAAACATCTGCTCTTCCATCTTCTGCTTTCCATCACAAGACTTGAGTTTCGCTGACAGTTGCATGTCTGGTTAAAACTGATGTAAGGGAAAAGCTCTGTATTTCATAACAAACAGTGTACAAAAATATAGGGCAAAGGGCACATGTATACAATCATAAAGCATATAATTATTATGGACACATAATCATTACTTTGACCCTCACACCACATTTATAGAGGATTTAAGACAGTTTTATGCTAATGAATCAGAACTTTAGCGCAGTTTTCTGCTGTAAACTAATCCAACTAATAGGAGGGTCAAAATGTGCCATTCACCACCAGAGATTGATAAATCTAGTGCAGTATATGAGTATCTTCACAGGCTGCGAATAATGCCGATGATAGGAGAGAATGTGTTCGGGAGACCTAAGATTATCCAGTCTTAGTATTAGACCCTTTTGACAGATAAGAGAGATTAGACACATCTGCCCCAATGTTCTATATTATGATGAGCAACAATTACTCCCATAGACATGAAAATGCAACACCCTAAAAACATTGGAAGCAAAAGATGGAGTCAAATGACTCCTGAGAGCTTGTTGTCACGGGTGCTCCTGCGACTAATAAATTAAGTCTTATTGTGGAGCTTGTAGAATGAAATTGGTAGAAAATAAACAAGAACACAAAGGAAGAAAAAAAAGGTCTCAGAACTGGCTGATGATAAAATGTTGAAAGATAGTCACAGCAGACTGATGCTATAATTCCTGTGAGCTTATTTACCATACAAGTGTAATGGCCACATTTCAAGAGATAGTCACCACGGGAAGGTAGAGAGGGGGTGGTGGTGGTGGTGGTGGTGGGGGGGGGGGGGTTGTACACTGATGTTAGAGTTAAATAGCTCTAACCAGAAATGTCAAAGGGACAGAGAAGATCAGTCGTAGACTTCATTCACATGACCATCATGTGGATGTATATACGGCAAGCTTGCGGCTGTATAAATGTCTTCATAGATGGCAATATCCACACAGAGGTGCACACATGTGGCACCATACTGCCCATGTTCTATCTTTCTCCATGTGTACGGCTGTGTGCTGATATCTTCAATGGAGAGGGGTCATCCCTCCTCCTTTGCCGCATATTGACGTGTGCTCGACAGGATACGACCAGGCGAGCAAACGTCAGCATGCGTTTGTGTGAATTACATGACAGTTGTCCCATAGGCCAACTATATCATTATTTGCTACATTCAGCAGCTCACACCTAGACTTGTGACATGCACAATAGGACATGAACTAACTGATTCTTTTCCTCCTCCTTGTCTCCTTATTGGTTATTTGAATAAAATATCCAAAGATATAAGTCTTCAATTCAGATTATAAATCTTTTATTTAAGATCCGAGTTGAGTTCCAATGCTCTGTATTTTGAATGATGGTGACATTCAAAATGTTTTCCTTTCTAAATCCTACCCCTTTATTTCTATGGTTTGAATTATGGCATGAGCTAATGTGATATGGCAATAAATGTAGCAGATTTGTTTCCAATTACCTTAAGCACTCTAGGGAAAAGGAGTCATTTTGTGGTTAGAGTGTTTTTCTATAAACCAATGCAGTGGTTAGTTCCAAACCATAATGTAAACTTCTCTCCTAAATCCTACAGAAATGATTCTGGATTTAATTTCGAAGCTATAATCATAGCTTGGCTCCGTAGAAATACCAGGCATCACAACAAAAGAACTAAATGCATAATAGAACTCAGGATAAAATAAATCACATTAACATAATGAAATAATCAAGTGAGCCACAAAACCGTAATTTAGCATATTATGAAATATAAAAACTGGTGGAGGAATGCTGATGTAGTTTGAGAACTAAAGCAAATAATTATATTATATATTATATGAAATACTGTATATATATATAGGACAGACAAAGTATATATAACATAATTAGAAAGGATCTAAAGAAATATCTAAAATGAATAGAAATCTACCATCAAAACCAAGCATTATAAACCAGGGGCACTTACTCATAGATCCAGGCAGTGTGATTGTGGTAAAGGAGAAAACAAAATCGACAACAAAAGAGGACGGCGCCTAGTGTGATAATGTAGAGAAAAATTGTTATCCATGTCAGTAATAGAAGGTGCTCACCTGTTGACCGCTTGTAATTTTTCACTAAGCAAAGCCCACTTAAAGCGGAACTGTAAATCTATAGTTATTTTACTAAATTATTATATGTGATTCCCCCTACATCCTACTTTGTTCTGCTCACACTTTTCTATCCAAAGTTATGGCATTTCCTGATCTGAAAGTGTTTGACAAAAATCTTTCTCACAAAAGGTGAAGTGGGCAGAGACTAATGTCTGTCAGTCTATGCCCTCAAGCTGAGGCCAGTTAGCTTGCCCACAGATCCCATGATGCCTTGTGTTCTCTCTCATAGTAATTTAGCATTAAATCCATTTAGTTTCCCACATGTAAATCCAGTGAACACTGCACAGTGCACATACAGGATGTTGACAGCCTGGCAGCTCCCATCACATGGAGGAGCAGTGAATATGTAATGAGTGGTAGAAATCATAAGTAAACCAGTTACCTGAAGTCTATAGCCTGTGCTGTGTGAGAAAGTTCTGTAGAATCACAGACTTGGATGGATTGATAGGGAACAGGGGAGAACCGTTACCTCACTATTCTGTGCAGGAGACATCTGCATTCACTGTTCTGTACACATCCTGCTCTGCTACATTCACTGTTACATGACCTCCTCCTCTGTGAGCACAGACCAGCAGCTCCTCCCCTCCTATGAAACCGATGGAGAAACAAAGTGTAAACAAGCTACGGACTCATAGGGCTTATTAGCACATGGAGAGGAGGCAGCCATTGCAGCTCTGAGGTAATTTGAAGGAGATGGCAAATAAACTTCTGCATATAGATAACAAAGATAATAGGCAAAGTTGTTTTATATCCATAGGCCTATTGATTTGTGAAGAAAAACTAGTGCACCCGAATAGCCCCATTTTTTTCTCCTTTCATACATTTTTGTGACTGTGGTAATCTAATTATATTTGTTATCCATGGCTTGTTTCCTTCTAAAATAACTTTTAAAATAATGCTAAAGAGCCAAAATGGCTCTGATGGTGTTTAGTAGTGCTCCTTTTTGCTCTGGCATTGCAGGTTATTATACTGTGCAGAAGCACTTCCTCCATCCCACTGTGTGTAGAAACTTTCTCTGCTGCCATGAGATTACAGCAAGCAAAGGGTGGGAGAAAGAACTGAGGGAACAGGGTGAGAGGGAGATGTGCTTCTACACCGCGTAACAGCCTGTAAAGCTGCAGAACAGAGGTGTTCTGGTAACACACCCAGAGCCATTCTGGCTCATTTAAAAGTTGATTTTAGAAGGAAGAAGGCCATGGATAACAAATGTAGGAAAGGATCACACCATGAAGCATGGGAGCTGCAGGTAAGGAAAAATACATACCGTATTACAGTAAAGATAAAGAGAATGAGAAGGAATCCTAAAAGAGAAAGGAAAAAAATAGGAAGATAAGAACTAAGAGGGGGGATGGAAAAAAAAAGAGTGATGTCATTTTATACTAGTCAGGAGGGCAGTGGGATTTTATTTCTTCTGGGGGTGTCTCCTTGTGTTGTATGTAAATAAAAGGTTACCACCCCCATGGCTTTTATGTGCTGTGCTAATTGCTTTATAAACTTGTGGGGACAATTGGCTGTGACAGGTCCTCCTATAACTGTAATCATTGCCATGTCTATAACAAGTAGAATATATAATTGAATATTCATAGAAGATTAATATGTTTGCAGCGCTGTGATGGATTTGTTTTCATTTCACCTCAAAGTGTTAAGTACAACAAAACTAAAGTGGTTTAAGAAAGCGAATGATTGGAGGAGTTGATTTATACGCTAAACCTCTTCCATCTTTCTTAGCTCTTCCAAACAAATCATTCTGACTCATCCAAAATATCTGTACTCTGTCCTCCAAACCTCTTAACATCCATCCTACCACCTGTATTTCTTAACAGGAAGAATGATAGATGGGAATATCTGGAAGAGGCTTAGAGCCGTGTCTCAGCTGTAAGAACGCTAAAAGAGCATACACATTATGCAGTTACCATGCAGTCTTCTTTTATAAGAAGTGTATCCGAAAATGCCACAGATTCGATTGAAAGTGTAAGTGCACAATAATATGTTGCTTTGAAATGATGGAAGCTGAACATATTTTCTACATTTTAGAAGTTCAAGGCATCTGCTGTACTATTACATTAAACATAACAGTAGCATAAAGGCCTGGATTACTCTTAATATAAGCTACAAGACCTAGATCATATACAGTATAATACAGTAGCTACAAGACCTAGATCATATACAGCGTCATTATCAACTCAAAGTCATATCTAAAAATAGAATGAGACTGAGAAAGGTTGGCCTAGTATTCCACTGATAACACATAATTGGGAAAAACAATGACATTTTATATATTCCAGTGCTTAATGTGCACTTAAAAGGGCATCCGTCACAATGATTTACCTACTGGAACTAGCTGCTATGTTATATAGGGCTGTGCCCACACATACCACCCATTCCATTGATTTTATTGTACAGCTGCCCCTTTTATGCCAAAATTTCACTTTAGGCTGGATTCACACGAATGTAGGTGGGCGGGCATATGTCTGGCACCATGGAGAGGAGGAGGGGTGACCCCTTCCCTCTCCATAGCAATCCACTGCTCATGGCGCCGTAACACAGGGAAAGATAGGAAATGTCCTGTCTTTTCCCCATGTATGGAGCGGTATGGTGCCACACGTGTGCAGCACTGTATCGCTACGTGCGCCCATTGCCATCCTTAGGGGACGTATGTACGGCCGCTAGCTTGTGGATGTACATAGGCCCCCCTACGGTGGTGTGAATGTGGCCTTAGAAATATATAAAAATTCGGATAAAGTGCTGAGACAGAGCACCTCAGTGCTGCAGCTCCACATTTTGCTGGACCTATAAATGAGCACTGGGGAGAGAAGGCACTGGGGAGCAGTGTTATGGCAGGGGTATTGTTATTAATGTGGAGCTGGAGCCTTGACTTGCTCTGCTAATGCTTTCTGAAGCACTTCATCTTAATTTGCATATTTTTAAAGTTAACTTTTGTCATGGAAGATGCAGCTGGAAAATAAAAACGAATGCATGGATGACATGTGTGGGGCATAGCCCTACGGAACATAGCAGTTTCTTTGGGTAGTTAAATCGTGGTGCTGAATTCCCTTCAAAATTTCTTGTGATGTGCAAATATCATATCTCAAACAGTATTTTTCTTTTATTCTACATTACTTTTGTACTTTAATTCCTGAATTCATAGGCCTTGTGCATACAAAAATGAGTTCAGACAAAAATTTAAAGGGTATACCTACCAGTAATATAAAAATGGAGAAATACACTGGCACTACCAGGTTTACAATATTTCTAAGCAAGCACAAGGATCGGTGTGGATGTGGGCAGCCAGAGAGGATAGGAGATAGCAGTGGAAACGGAGCAGCAGGTCTGTGCGGCATCAGAGCTGACATTAGAGTACTATTACACATTTTTTGTGCTGAAAAACTTTGCTTGTACTCGAGTATATACGGTAATACATCATGCAAAGGTGTTTCCACCTTTGGGAATCTGTTCCTTCTGGAATAGATATACTGGTTTGGTTTTAATCCCACCTCATGTCAGAAGGCTTCCTGGAGTCTGCATATTTTTGCAGGGTTTATGTAGTGAGCAGATTACAGGACACCAACATCGGCAACAGGCAGTTTTGCACTAAGAAGTGGTTTCTCAAGCCTCTGATGTCACCATGGTGGGACATGTTTCTTCCCTCAGCAGTGTCATCATGGAAGGCATAAACAAATAATAATAATAATAATTCTTTATTTATATAGTGTACACATATTACGCAGCACTGCATAAAGCTAGCCAAATTGGTCCCTGGCCCAATGGGGCTCACAATCTAAACAACCTACCGGTATGTTTTGAAGTGTGGGAGGAAACCAGAGGACCCGGAGGAAACTCACACAAACATGGAGAGAAAATACAAACTCTTTGCAGATGTTGACCTGGGTGAGACTCAAACCCAGGACTCCAGCGATGCAGGGCAGAAGTGCTACCCACTCAGCTAAATAAAGCAAGTAGATCAACTAATCTATAAGTGTAGCAAGTCTTATAGGCATTGTTTAATGCTAGAGAATTTTGTTAAAACCAACTAAACTCTGACATAGTGTTTGGTGGATGTTAGAGAAAAATGATTTCGATGACTTCATTCCGTTTACTGCAGGTATAAATATGGGGAATACTGGTCTTTTAAAATTTTATTTCTCAGCCAATAACCTAACAACAGAAAACTCAAGACTTACATTTTGTAGTTCAGTGCTTTATATTTTTGGACTGAAGCTGCTACTTAAAAGTGCAGTTAGAGCTATGACCTTATGATTTAGGACTTTTTTTTTCGACTTCTTTCAATCATTATTCTTGGACTCATTGCTTTCACTTACAGGTAAACAAATAAGGAGCAGCTTCATTACTTCTAACTGGAATAAAAAGGCTCCCAATAAATGCTGGTGTTTTTGTAAGAATATACATTAGATGTACTTGCTGGTACCATACATTAAAACCTCACAAGGGCAAGGAAAATTGAATCTGTCTGCATAATAGATCATAAATCTCCGAAATGATTTGAATTCATGGATTAAATGTCAGCATTGAAAGCATTTGGTGATTTATTTTGGACCTTTAAAGAAGGAACATTTTCAGTGTAAATCACATTATGACATTTTCATATTCTGCATTACATGTTTTTTAGATTGACAAACTTCAAAGAACTAACATGGTATTTTGTTTATTATGTTACACAACCATCTATCAAGCAGTCTAGTAAACCTAATTAACAAGATACACATTTTTGTGCTGAAGTGCAAATTCAACTTCATAAGAAGTAGATGCAACTAAATAGTCAGTACTCCCACTATGCTGACTGGACAGGGCGATTGAGAAATAGCTTTGCGGTGTAGGCTACATTTGCTAGTGTTAAATTTAACATTATAAAATGATCTATTGTGTGGCATAGTTTACCTATTAATAGTTCAAAGATTTGGGGGTATATTGATATCCCATTATATTTTAGTTAGGATTTTAGAACATTTTAGAAAAAGTACCTAACTAAATGTCAAGACTGGTAAAAATTATAACACAAACAAAATGGCCACTTAATGCAGGATCTGAGAACAGACAGGTGACACAGACAAAAACACTGGACCCTGAGACTAAACCTCCTTCCTAACTGTCCCTTGCTTTTCTTAACCTAGGTGGTAAAGGACAACTAGAAGATGTTCCTTTCCTGTGCCAACATGCAGAATATGGGGAAGAAGAGAAGACAACACAAACACAGAAAAATAGTCTGAACATATGACTCTGCAGTATAAGGGCAAGGTCACTTGTCTACATGCGATAACACATAAGAGACAGCTAGGGGAAGGTTGCTGTTTATTATCTGTTCAGTCACACAAGCAGGAACTTCAGAAAAAACAGAAATTCCCCTTTTCTATGTTACTTAGAAGTCCAGAAAAAGCTCCTGTTATTAGGCACTGGTGGAAATCTAAAGAAATATTTTCCTTATTAGGGTAGGATTATACAGCAATTGTTGGACAGACTAGACAGGAATATTAGCATTTCAAGCAAGATGTTGAAGATCCTGTCTCTGTATACTATCTTCAGGAAAATCCCAAATCATCATCAATCATACTTTGATTGTAACGTTACCCCTGTCAGTGAATAGTGTACATTAATTCATGGGTCATCGAAGTGGTCATCATAATGAATACCACACATTAATATGTGGATAGTACTTTATCATAGTGATTAGCACAAACTAATAGGTGGATCATAGAAGTGCTCATCATAGTGAATAGCATGTGTTAATACATGGATAAAAGTGCTTATTGTAGGGATTAAACACACATTAATATGTGTGTCATAGAAGTCCCATCAGAGCAAATAGCATGCATTAATACATGGATCATAGAAGTGTTCATCATAGTGAATAGCATGTGTTAATACATGGATAAAAGTGATTATTGTAGGGATTAACACACATTAATATGTGTGTCATAGAAGTCCCATCAGAGCAAATAGCATGCATTAATACATGGATCATAGAAGTGTTCATCGTGGTGAAGTGCATGCATTAATACACAGATAATAAAAGTTCTCATCATAGTGTGTAGCGCAGTTATAACAAACAATAACAAAATATATGTTGTCCAAGAGTAGTGCACACTGATACCTAGTTAATAAAAGCTCTGTTTGCGAATAGCACTGTTATCTGTTAATAGTGCACAGTTATATCTAGATCATAAGTAGATCAACATTGGTAAAGTATTGCTTTACACCCATTTGTTGACACCCAGAGCAGCTCACAAGAGTCACTGGGGTGTGGCTGGGGAGATGCAGAAAGGACAGCTTGTCCTCGCCTCTGGGTAGTCTAGCCCACATGAGCCACTATATCCTCCAGTGCCTGCGCACTGACACCCGAGTTGTCTGGATACTCGTCAAATACTGGGTGGCAACCCTGCTGGATCCATACTACAAGTATAGTGTAGCATCCTTACATGCATCCCTAAAAAGATAATGAACTCTGTCGGAACTGAGCACGGAAGTGACAAATGAAGGATATCTGGTGCACAATCTTAGCTAATCACGGCATAGTGCATTCCAGTCAGACAATGCACTTTCTGTGACCTCCTTCCTGTCCCCGACTACGAGGTTACCTGCCACTCCTGTACATCGACCTTGGCTACCACTGTGGACAAGTCACGCCTGTGGAACGACCTGGTGGTACCACGCTGCAGCAATACAACCTGCTTTGCGGCAGACTCTGGTGAAAACCGGGTGCCACTTAGACTCCGGTCCCAGGCAGTGGCTTGTGTCATCGTCCGCAGTGGTTCAGAGGATCCACTATCTCTGAGCCTGAGACTGTGCCAAGGTGTAAACATGTAACAAGAGGAACAAACAAATAACATAAAATGGAGGTCAACAATCCGAGTCACAACTAGATAGCAAGTGATGTACAGAATCACATAGACAAGTGAATGGTCAAGAATGTAGCTAACATAAAGCAAAAACAGGAATAAACAAAGAACAGCAAGATACACTGACAGAGAGCTAGCAGACAAACTGTTTGACTAGCAAAAAAGGATGGTGCACTCAGGGTTTAAAGGACATCTAGCATCAGATTCACTGATGGTAGATGATTACTACTCACCTCTTTGTCCTGTCCACCTGTGCAGTAATCCGATTTCAGTATAGATAGGAATGGCCGCATTTAGAAGGAAAAAGGTTTTCATAATATACAAAGTTGTTTGTGCAACCACAGTTCTAATCAGCCAGCTGTGGGAGGAACACTGGGGCTTATTTACTAATGGTCCATGGACGGACTTTCGGCGGGTTTTCTGACATTTCAGGATTTGCACCGCTGGGACAGTTATTTAACTGGGGATTGAGTCGTGGCTGCACTGGCGTTCATGCGACAGAAATCAGGGGTGGGCCTCCAGACGATCCGACTGATTCGGACTGAGGGCGGGATTTAACTTTCAAATTGTGTCACAAGATCAAGAACTTACATGCACCAGGAAGAAGAAGGTGAACTCCTGCGGACCTGAGCGGGGAAGTGACATATGCAGGATATCGGGCTCACGATCTTAGTGAATCGCGGGAGAGTGCACGATTGTCGGACAATGCACTTTTGTGAACTCCACGGGAGTAAGTAAATGTGCCCCAGTGTATCGTGCATGCGTGAGATTTGCAGAGAGCCAGGTGATGTCACTGACTCTCTGCAAGGCGAGGCTCATTTGAATGTTTAAAAATCCTTTTTTTCTTCTAAATGCGGATGTTCCTATCTATGCTGAAATCAGATTACTGCAAAGGGGTATGGGACAGGGAGGTGAGTAGTAATCCTCTACCATCGGGGGGAAGGTGGGTGTGTGTGAGAGAAGCAGAGTTCTGAATATGTGTGAGCCTGTCTGGTAATAGAGCACTGTTCAGACTGTCGACTGAAAAGCACCAAATAGAACTTAATGCCGTCTCAAAGATGTAACATCAGGCAGGTATGTGGATCAATTGTTGATTGATCAATTATTACAACTTTACCAGTGAAGAAGACTTTTTCATTGTGATTTAGTTATTGCAACCTCTTTTTAAATGGTGCCTCTACTTTATTCAGTTACTATCTATTATAGTATCACAGGGCTATTTCAAGCCCCTAAGACTCTTGAACTTTTTATTGTAAAAAAAAAAAAATCACACAAAAAACAGCTTTCATTCCAACTGAAAATCAGCTGTGTAGAAATTTTAACAGCCTTACCAATGATGAGTGCAATTTATTCTACAGAAAGCTGCCCTCTAAACTGTATTTTCCTGCTAGCTTCTCTTTTTAGATATGCATACCATTTTACAATTATGTGACAATGTAAAATATTGCAAAATGGTATTATGGTATTGCCAGCACAATATGAGTAATTCACCATATCCAGTAATGTAATTGTCCAGTTTCATTGAAGTTTCAGAGAAAAATATATCAAAGAATTATCATGAAACAAAAACAATGGCATGCCTCTCAAGTAATTTCAAGCTGTCAAAAGCAGTTGGAGCAAAGAAAACAGAGAATTAAAGTGCTTCAGATAAAAGAAGCAGAAATATTTGAGTTCACATATATTTTCACTGAAACACATCCAATAGTGCCTGTTGACTCATGTGCAGGTTTGTAAATAGGCAAAAACAACAATTCATTGAATAAACATATCCTGACAGAAAAAAATAATTGTCATGGTATTTTCCAAAAAAAATCATATTTAAATTTTCATCCAAAATGCAATGAAATGTAATTTTGCTATTAAAAAAAATGACTAAATCTGATCAATGATTGAATCATTTGCCAGATATTACCGTAGTTATTATTATCATTTGCTTATAGTAAGAGTCTTTACGAATACTATGATATATGTGCAATAAACAATACCCAAGAGCCAGAAAGTAATAGCTTGCAGTCCACAAAGTCCGATATATAAAGACTGGCCATGGAAGTGATAGGATACCATTAGGGGAGATTAGTGCATATTCAGATCAGTATTATTGACTAGTTCTGAATTTAAAGGGAGTCTACCCCTTCCCACATCATGCCACAAGTCAAACCAGCACTGTATGTCACTTTGTAAGATTCAGAGCCATGCTGTCAGCACCTGTCCAGCTACCGCACAACCAGAACCAGGCTTGGCACTAGCTGTCAGACTAGGTAGGTGGTGGCGAACTCACCCTGCGACGTCCCTGCGGGCTAAGGCCCTGCCTCAAGCAGATAAAGCGCACGATAAGGGCGAACCCAATATCAGGAACCTAACTGACGGTCCCTGAGCGACACTACAACATGACAGGGGAAACTTACTACGTCTGGCAGCTGCTGGATGGTGGAGCGGACAGGTAACGGGAATACAGGTATAGACCAGTGATCACACTGGTGCACAGAATACTAACACAGGTCTGAGACAGGGAAAGCGGTTTAACATTAGGAGGTAAACGATACTGAGGGACAAAGCACTATATATACAGGTCTTCAGGCAGGATATACACAGGTCAGGTCAAGATCAAGCGGGTTATCTACAGTTCAGGTCAAGATACAGGCAGACAAGCGGAGACAAACAAACCGGGTCAAAACCACGATGTACAGAATCAGATGCAAAACACAGAATACCAAACAAGATAGCAAGAGCACTAGATACACAGGTAAGACTTGAAATAATCAGCAAGGTATGATGGGAATAAGCAGGTATATAAGGCCATTCCCGGACACGCCTCCAGCAGCACACTGGGGGAACTGTCCATCAAGCTAGTAACCCTTGCTGGGCTGAGCTGAACTGCAAGGAGCAGGGTGTGGCTCAGTAAATCCAAACAAACACTAAGCCACAGTTGACACACAAATAAACAACATCTATTCTGCCAACTACGGAATAGTGCGGCGTTTAGACACGGAAGTTACACATGTATTTCTCATTTACAAGTGATCTGTCACTTTAGAGAGAATTCAACTTTTTTCTGTCAAGACAGAGAAGAGGTACAGACACTGAGCTTACCAAGAACCTCTGCTACTTGCCAGACCCTGTGCCAAACCACAGTCAGCAACTGGATGACAGTCCCTACATTTGTAATATGTAGAAAAACAAATGCAAATTCAGCACCAAACATGTTAAGGTTTCCATAAAAACTTGTCATCCGACTTTATTTACTATCCATCTTTTAAAGTACTCCAAGAGACATAGACAAATGTAGCATCAGCTTGACGACATGTTTCTCATACTCATGGCTTACTGTTAATATATACAAAACAGATGATAAACATCTGCAGACAGACGTCAGGCAAATCAGATTGAAACAAACGGCCGCAAGGTACACAATCATGAGGCAAAGAATAGTATATAAACAAAGCAGAAATTCACTACAAGTAGCAATAGACCAGCATAATCAGCACTGACTGGAGTTAGGAAGGGTATATATGGAATTCCTGGACACTGTACTGGCCAGTAATCGGTTGGCAGAGCAAACAATGCCTGAAATACATACCAAGCTCCAAAACATAACAAAGCCCTCTGCAAAGTAAAAACTTGGGTGAAAATAGTCATGAAAAGTACTGCAGAGTTGCACTTGCAATAGATGTAACTTTGAGGCAGATTTATGAAAGTATTGTAAGGTTAGGCAGTGCAGAGGTAGACTAGATAGTCTAATAATGTACACGAGTCATATAAGTGTCTGAAAGTTAATGAAGTGGCATCACACAATGGCATCACTTGCTGCCTAAGAGAAAAGTAATTGTGCATACACATTTCATTAAAAGGATTTTCACTCAATGGGGCACATTTACTTACCTGTCCGACGAAGTTCCCCGAAAGTGCATTGTCTGACAGGAATGCACTCTGCCACAATTCGCTAAGATCGTGCACCCGATATCCTGCATGTGCCGCTTCTCCGCTCAGGTCGGAGTTCACCTTCTTCTTCCAGGTGCATGTAAGTGCATTATCTGGCGACACAATTTGAAAGTTAAATCCGGCGCTCAGTCCAAATCAGTCGGAAAGTCAGCCCGCCCCCCGATTTCTGTTGCATGAAAGCCAGCGCAGCTTTGCCAAAATACGATCGTGTGCGACACAATGCCAGCGCCGACACCTATTTAATACCTGTCCAAGCCGTGCAATCCCCGAAAACGCTGTGGTAATTAACAGATGAGATTCACCTGCATATGTGACTTGAATTACCCAATGAATGGTGTTGTCATTGTTTTAAAAAGCCACATGGTAGGTGCTGTTCCTTTATAATAATAGTGAAGACAATGAAGCTGTCTAAAGATATCAGAACTGCTATTATCAGTAACACACGACTTCCAAAGGGTAAAAGACCATATCCACGGACCCGGGAATTCCGGTTTCAATGGTGCACAATGTTATTAGGAACTTTGCCAACCATAGAACTGTGAAAAACCTCTGTGGACCTGGAGGAAAAAGAAAAATTGAGAGGAGATGTTTGAAGACTTGTGCAAATGGTGGAAAAATGCCCCATCAAACATTCAAAGACCTGAAGGTCAACCTGGAATTGTCTGGCAGGCACCATATGACCATATCACACAGTTGACCAAGCAGAATTTTATGGGTGAAGGCCAAGGAAAAAAATATTGCTGAAGAAAAGACATAAGAAGAATGTATGAGCTTTGCTAACGAGTACCTTGACAAACCACAATCCCTCTGGAAAAATGTTCTGTGGACAAATGAAACAAAAATAGAGCTTTTTGGCAATACAAATTAACAGTTTGTTTACCGGGTGCAATGAAGCTTATATGGAAAAGAACACCCTACCAACAGTGAGGCATGGTGGAGGATCCATAATGCTGTTGGTCTGCTTTGTTGAGTCTGGTAGCTGAGGGCTTGACCGTATGACAGGAATCATGAAATCGGAGAATTATTAAGAGATTTTAGAGCAAAATGTCCTACCCAGTATAAAAAAACTTTTGAGTCACAGATCATTAGTCCTCCTGTTAGACAATGAGCCAAAGCACACTTCCAAAGTACACAAAAATGGTGGAGAAAAAATAAATTAACTGCTTTAAAATGGCCAGCAATGACTGGCCTCAATCCCAATGGAAATGTTTGTTGTGAGCGGAAATCTGCCATAAGTATAAAGAACTAATGTAAATTGTAATGTAAATTCTCTTTTGAATGTCAACAGTTTAAACCAGGGAGAGGTGCGGCACTCCCTCAAAACTACAAAAATAGACAAATCACTGGGCCCAGATGGCATGAAATATGTACCAGAAACTTTGGTACATATGCATTTATTTCTAAAGACATTGTGAAGTCTATGAAAAAGCAGTGCCAATAATGCTGAGCAGCACATTAAGGACTGTGCTCATTTTCAATACCATTTCTGTATCAGACCCAATGGGGCACACTTACCTGTCCGAGGAGTTCAGCCCAAGTGCATTGTACCAATGATAATTCACTCTGGTGCGATTCACTAAGATCGTGCGCCCGATACCCTGCATCTGTCGCTTCCCTGCTCAGGTCCCACAGAGTTCACCATCTTCTTCCTGGTGCATGTAAGTGCATGTCTTGCGACACAATTTTAAAGTTAAATCCCGCGCTCAGTCCGAATCCGTCGGATCGCTTGATGGTATGCCCCTTGATTTCTGCCGCATGAAAGCCAGCGTGATTGCACCAAAATGCGATTGCGTGCGTCACAATCCCCTTCTTAATACATGTCCCAGATGCGATATCACCGAAAACGTCGGGATTTCTGACGGAAATGCGATCCGCGGACCCTTAGTAAATGAGCCCTAATATTGTATTTATCCAACATACATTTAGGGTAGCAAGAAATAGAAAAAACACAATACAGGGGATAGTTAGGTTCCCATTTTTTGACTATCCATACAAAAAGATTCAGCACTGATGATATAACTGAGAAAGGATATTTTTTGGACTCCAAATAAACAGCAAATAAGTGACCTTCTGCATAGCTAGTCTTGTCAGATTCCTCAATATAACGATCATAAATCTGGAAACAAATTATTAAATGAGGACATCTTTGGAACATCAAGGGCTAGAGAAAACACCAATTCCTGAGGACTTCCAAGCAGGAGTGAAATGATAATGGCTCTCTTCTCTGCATCATTACCTGAAGACTGGGGTCTAAGGAGGACATTTAGCTTACAACTCCCACTAAAGGAAAAAAAAAAGCTTTCTGTTGCCACTGAAGAAATAGGATAACTTGACCTTAAATTCTGAAGGGCGATGGGGGCACTGTTCTTGCAATTGAACCCACTCAGCAAAGTTCTGTAACATCTAAACTAGGCCCTATATATGGTTGCCTATAGCCTTCTTGTTACAAAACCAGCAAAAAGGTTATAATAATTTTTTGGGCTGGACAAAACGTAATGCGGTCCATTTAATCAGGAACAACAGTCAGGACAGAGAGCCCTAAGCTCCAGAACTCTACAGCCATGCCGATGTATATCCTATTGATATGGGACAACCACTAAAACAATACCTCCCTAGGTTACTGTGCAGACACATAACAAGACAAACAAATGGAAAAATACAATACGGGGTAGAAAACAGACTGGGTTACAACTGAAAGAGCATACAAGGAAGTGTAGAATACCAAGAAATACAGAAGTAGCAAATTACAGAATAGCAGGAAATGTGCGAGCACAAGAATTTGACCAGCAAGGAATTAGCTGCATGCAGGATTTTTATAATGAGGAGGAACTCTGTCCCAGGTGATAGGAGCAGACAGTCGTAGTCACATGGTGTTAACTCTTGCTGCTCCAGAGTAGAGAGAGGCAGTGGTAAAAGGTGAATACAATTTAGAGCCAGCCACTAAAACATAGTTCACGAGGATTCGGAGCTGCCACGATTCACTAAGGTCGTGCGTCCAATTTCCTGCATGTGCATGAGTTCACCATCTTCTTCCCGGTGCATGCAAGTGCATGGCTTGCGATACAATTTTGAATGTTAAATGCTCAGTCTAAATCAGTCTAACAGCTGGAGCGATTCGGCAAAATCCGATTGTGTGCGCCAAAACCCCCAGTTAAATGCGGCGCAAAATGAAAAAAGTCAGGATACCCAACAAAAATGCGGTCCGCGGACCCTTATTAAATGTGCCCCAATGAGGTCCATATAATAAAGTATAGTAAAGTAAAGTAACCAGCCCATTAAGCAGCCACACTCATGATTTCAAAAGGTATCAAAAATATGTGGATCAGTGAATTAATGGACTCATTTGCACTCTCTCCACTTTTAAAAATTGTTGGAAAAGTGGAAGCGTGGTTATCCTATTTACAATTTAGCAAGTCACAAAAAATTTAATATTACTCCAGTAAGGAGAAAGGAATAGATTCACAGTTCTGAGTAAATTACTGTATTATTGTAGTCTCCAGCAAAACTGACTTTAACAATTCACACCATGACATATTAACCCCAATAAAATCATAGAAAAGGCTTATTGTGTAGACATAATATAAGAATAATGCACCTTGAACAGGCTTAATGTCATTGAACAAGGATAAAATAGGATTCCTAGAAGAGCAGCAAGGCTACTTCTATCCAAAAATAAAATCTTATCTGACATTTACAAAAAAATTCCTGTATAATAAATACATCATTCGATGAAATGGCCTCATACTGTTGCGAAGCTTTGTTGCCATGACTACCTGTAGGTTTTTTGAAGGAAAAATAAGTCCTGTACTACATTAAAAATACTTAAAGCAAATATGGCAGGTGACTTAAGATGTCTTACCTTAAATCTGGATATAATAGTAGTTTTAGAAAATCTGACCTCTCTTACATATAGATTTATATTCTTTCCATCCAGTCACCTGAGTTATGTCCTGAAAGACTCCTTAAAGAGATAGTAAGATTCCTTGCTACTCCTCCCACATACAGTGATTGACTGCTCAGGGGTGATACTAAAATCTTTGCTGCCAGAGGCGAGCTATAGAATCCCCCCCCCCAATAGTAATAATATATTATTTATATTTTACTAAGTGTGTTCTCCATACAGTGTCTCACACCTGTACCGACATCAGCTGTGAAGATACACTATCTTAAAGTGCTTTGTAGCAGATTACTGTGCCCCTGGTGCTGCCCCCCATCAAGCTGCAGGTAGTGCTGCTTGAGGCAAATGGCCCTAACTCACCTCATGGCAGGTGCACTCCTGTGACTGCTTTCTATGTACACACTGATACAGGAAATGATTTCAATCTATGTGGGCTACTGTTGACTGGAGTTATTTTACTTGAGCAAAAGGACTACGCTGTCTTGTGCTCACCTAGGATGTCTCTTATCGACGAGGGAGCATTGGGAGTAGCGTATGTCATTCATATGCAGACAGGGGAAGGGAAGGGATGAATGGCCCTCTCTTGTACAGTGAGATGCTGTAGTGATACTGCATAGACAGTCAAGATTAGTAACTATACAGGACGTGGGAAGAAATGTGCTATGCTATATTCTACCTATGCTGGAGTTTGGTCATTGGTCAGGAGCTTACAGCACACAGCCTTTTGTGCAAGCCTTCATGTGAAATATGCCAATACCAAATAAAAATAGTGGTCACAACATATTCCAATCACATGTATACATATATATGTATACATCTATATATGCAGGACAGAATTTAGGTTGCTGGGGCCCATGAGCACAAAATCTGGAAAAGGCCCCACAGAATGTAGCCAAGAAAGGGTACACATTTAGCATCCTTGTAATAGGCAGGGCTCACCCTTAGTCAGTAATCCATACAATAGACAAGGTGCCCCCTTAGGCTTTATGCATATAAATGTATAGGAGATCGGGCTCTGGCCACACAATTTGTTAACCCCATAGACATCTATGGCACCCTGTCACAATGCAGTGAGCACACACTGTCTCATAGCACTCTGATCCAGCACAGAAAAATATAGGACATGTTTGGCCGTGTTACAGTGCCGCCCATTAGTCTTTCTATGGAGAGGAAATGGGTGATTCCAAGTGATAACATTGGAGCTTCTCCACAGTACTGACATCTCTACACATGGTAGAGAGAAAATGTTAGGTGTTATTGTGAAAAAGTCACTTTGTATCACTCAGAAAGGTCAAATCCGGTGTTTGAGTCATATCCAGTAGAAAGGTCAAATCAAGTTTCTGAAGAAATGTTCATTTCATTCAGGAGGTCATAATCACAGTTTGTGTCAAGTCCAGATAGAATTCATGTCCTAATGGATATATAGAAGGAAAAGAGAAACATAAACATATTTAGACACCTAGTAATTGTTATTGCCCCAACATCACAGCACATGGTCATTATCAACCACCAGCTCAGTATGGTCTTCATCATTATGGTGGGGGCAGTATAAATAGTCTATATTTTTCTTAGCATATTACAAATCCAATACTTAATTGTAATTACCTAGTCTGGTTTATAGGTCAGCGTGGATAGATAATAGCATATATATCTACTGTACAGTCACCATGCAAGGCACCATTTATTGTTTTCCATTGATGGATACCTCCCCCATTATAACACTGACTTTCTTTCTTTAGGCAAGCCTATAACACTCATTAACTGCATGAAGTTTAAACTCTTCTACTAACCCGTCCTGTGTCGTCCTCCCATCTGTTATCCAGCAACCAACAGGCACCAGACTTCTCTGCAGTCCCATTCACCCTGGACCTGGTATATAAGATGACGGCTGATGACTGGGTGAAGCGACAGCAATCCCATTTATTATATTTTGTTCTATTCCCTTAAGAAGAATGGCTTGACTATTATATATTCTTTTACCTCTTGTGTCACCCCACTCCTCCTCATAAACTGTAAGCTCTTGCGAGCAGGGACCTCACTCCTCTTGTTCCATATGAATGTTTGTCTTCTGTCATGTTTTATTATATTTGTATTTGTCCCCTATGATTTGTAAAGTGCTACGTAATATGATGGCGCAATATAAATAGAGATTATTATTATTATTATTATTACTGACACATTCATGAAGATTCCAATGCCGAAATAGTTTACAAGCCACAACAGTTGTCCACCACTGCAGACATTGGCCCGGTTGGTATTGCCAGGTGGTCTGTTCCAATCTCAATCGCAGTATTAACAGTTTTCAAAAGCTCCACCAAGTAATATACAAAGGTGCCTTACCTCTCTGTACATTTTATACAGGGCTCAGAAGGTGCTGTTTCCTCCAGTCTACACCCAGGGCATAATGCTACAGGAATCCTGCCTGCAAGGTGATGGCTAGCATGAAGATTCCAGAATAGACTGCAAAAGCGATAGGGCTCTGGAGTATTTCAAGGATGGTTTCCTTGGTGGCGGGGCCATGGTCAGCTCTTTTCTCCTTCCTTCTCCTTGGAGATTTTTCAACCAAAGCCGGCTGGAAATGGATGTCCATTATAGCACTTTCTCTGTCATTAGACCATATCACTCTAAAAACAGAAGAGTAATAGAAGAAAATATGTTATATGTTGAATGTTATCAGTCTTTGAGGCTACATGCACATGAACACGTAACTGTCCGGTCGTAGCCGAGCAGGCATGCAACCGGTGCCATGAAGAGGAGTAGGGGTGACCCCTTCCCTCTCCATAGAGATACACGGCGCACATGCAGCACCGTATTACTCAGTGCGGCTATTGCCATCTATGGGGTACATCGCTTGCGGCTGTACATACATCTCCCTGATGGTCGTGTGCATGGGGCCTAAGAGTAAGAAGATCTAGTATACATATATATGACAGATAAGAGTGAAAACTTTTTTTTTTACCATCCAGGTAATGGAATTTTTAAGCCCTGAAGAAGTGATCATGAACTTAAATGAATGTGTTAATTTTGTGATTGCCGTCTTTTTTTAAACTTTTCAGGACAGAATTATTTTTTAATTTATGCAAAAAAATGCCATGTGCCCATTTTGGCAAGGGGTTTACGATACTTTAAAGATCTAAGACACTGGTACGACTACTAAGTAAAAGAATAAACGCATAAATAGTTATATAGCAAAATCAAATATTGCAGCTCTTTAGAGATCAAGTGAAATATGGTTTTGCAATTTAATAACATTGTCAAATCAAATACTAAGAACTGTGGCCCTATTAGAAAGGGCAAAAGTAAGAGATGAAAAAAAAGAGGGATATAACAGGAAGGGGTTAAATTTGTTTGCTTTGCTCTCATCCTATGTATAATTTTACTATTAACAGTAATTATGCTCCACCTTTTGGAAACTTATATAAAACATAATGCTAAGTAATCTTGTTAGTATTCCAGATAGAAATAAAAGAAAGAATAGTGTTGTAAAGGTTTGATGAAGGTTACCCATGCACTTAAAGGGTTGAAATATAACCTTTTAAAAGAGTTTATTACTTAACCATTACTGCATTCTTCAAGGCGATCTCAGTGTCGTGGCATTAAGGGAGGATAATGACAGGTAGTAATTTTAATGAATAAAGTTTATAAAAAGGACTAGGACCATAAAATATTATAAGTCTTGATCAAAGAAATGTCACAGCATCTATGTTGATAGTTTGACATCATCTTTAGTACTGAGCCTTGATCTAATTTACAATAAACATAGTATATCTAGTCTGGAAATAGTTCAGAGACAATGCACAAGATGGAGGGAAGATAAAAGCCAAGAATTACAAGTAAAAGCTTTAGAACTTTCATTCTGTTTTTTTTAATAAAGGAAGTAAGAAAGGTCAAACAGTTGTAGCCAATGAAACGAAGGAATTATATTAAAATAATCACTGCCATTTTAACTCAATAAAATAATGCAAATATATATTTTCTGTCTGTCTTTCCTAAAATAAATTGTGTGTATTTTAATAAAAAATATTTAAATGTATCATTATATTTATCATTTATATTTCTTTTTTCTATTAGTTAATTAAATCTATTAATGAAGCAATGTTATCCCTTTCTGAAAGTACATTTACTATAGTTTACGTTCAAGAAATTGGATAAAATTCAAATATGTACCATGCACTACTTGCTGTTTTTACTTAACATGTGTTTATTGCATAAAATTACACACCACTAACAATTGTTTTGCGTATCATAAAGTTGAACATAAAATCACATTATTATTTGTAATAACATTGGGACATCACCATAGATCACATTAGGTGCATGGTATGAGATCTTACTTTGTGTTTGTATAGTATTGGGGCCAAATGGCACCTTTAACAAAGTGCCTGTTTGCAACCTATACCGCTACTAGTTCTATGTATTGCAGCGTGTGAACACTAGATATCGCAGTACATAAACAGTTGTTGTCACCAAATAAAACCAAATGAGTAAAACTGCGTATGCACAAAACAAAAATAGTCACTGAATAACTTGAATCCAGACCAGGATATGGGACATTTTAATGCAGTCCATCTAATCGTTGGTAGACAATATATTTGCTATCTCCGATAGATAGTTTCACCCAGCTTAGTGTTTGTCTCTCAGGTCACTTGTAGTTATTCCAGTTGGGTAATATCCTTATAGGTTATATATAGAGATGAGCGAGCACTAAAATGCTCGGGTGCTCGTTACTCGAACCGAACATTTCCCAATGCTCGAGTGCTCGTTTCGAGTAACGAGCCCCATTGAAATCAATGGGAGACCCGAGCATTTTTCAGTAAAATTACAAACTGACCGAGCACAGTGAAATAACACAGTGCAGAACAGATTGCAGATGTTCGGGAACATCTGCGATCTGTTCCGGAGACACGCGTGCAGAACGGTGTTCTCCACAATAGTATTTGAAGAACAATATGTGTAGAGAACAACTTGCAGATGTTTGGAAACATCTGCAAGTTGTTCTTCACACATATTGTTCTTCAAATACTATTGCGGAGAACACCGTTCTGCACGCGTGTCTCCGGGACATCTGCGATCTGCTCCGGAGACACCCGTGCAGAACGGTGTTCTCCGCAATAGTATTTGAAGAACAATATGTGTAGAGAACAACTTGCAGATGTTTGAAAACATCTGCAAGTTGTTCTTCACACATATTGTTCTTCAAATACTATTGCGGAGAACACCGTTCTGCACGCGTGTCTCCGGAACAGATCGCAGATGTTCCCGAACATCTGCAATCCATTCTGCACTGTGTTATTTCACTCTTTTCTTCAATTAAACGATTAAATTAAATGTTTTCATTGTATTTTTTTATTGTTCTTCACTTCTTTTTTTTTAATTAAATGCTCGTTATCGAGCAGGGCAAATACTCGTCCGAGCAACGAGCCGGTCCGAGTATGCTAATACTCGACCGAGCATCAAGCTCGGACGAGTATACTCGCTCATCACTAGTTATATATTACCTGCATCGGTTCTTCGCTGCCATGATGCCTCCACTGTGCAATGGAACCACTATGGACCTGGGATGCTGTCTACTCGTGCTTTTGTTCCTAGTCCCGCATTTTGATGAACTGCATGTGTGTTGGAGTGTGCTGAAGCGTGCAACTAAATTCCTCTGCGTCCTAGTGCTTGTGTCTGGTGTGATGGAAGACGGCTTCCTTTTGTGATAATTGTCTCTTGTTTCATTTACCGCATCCATTTGTACTTGGAGATATAACAACAATAGGTTTGAGGTGTCTTTGTTAGTTTCTAGCTATTGAAAAAGGGGTAAGACAGCCCGAAACGCGTCTAGAAACTAATACAAACGCCAGGATTCAGAGAGATACAGACAAGATAAAAGAACTTCTACTTAGGTTGGCTGCACATGAATGGGTGCAGCTTAGAGAAACAGACACGTATGTTGGTCTGATCCCACGGACTGCACACATTGCACACGGCAGGAACCCTTGAATCATGTAGAAATTTGTTGCGGTATGGTTACAGTTCTTACACTGCAGTTAGGCCGACACACGAGTAGTCTTCGCATTATTTTTCTGTAAGACGCAAGAACTCCCATCCAATGCGAAGTCCATGAGATCAGACCGAAGTAAAGATGTTTGTGTGAAGCCAGTCTTTATATGATAAACTAAAACAGAGAACGCTTAGTACACTCCTAAATTACAGACCTCAAGAGTTCCCAATATGTTAGCAAAAGACAAAAACGGACAATCACTGGAAAAACTGAGCTAGAAACTAAAATGCCAGTCCATGCATATAGTCCCGACAATAAATACCAAATCCTTTTTTTTCTGCAGAAAGGATTGGTTATTTATATGTTCATTGAATAAGATACTGTATTCTCTATCCCAACAGATAATTTCCCCTTTTTTGACTCAACTAACAATTTGATATTAAACATAAAGAACAAGAAACAGAAGCTGATAAAGAAGTCATATGCAGGTAAAACAAAGTGTTTAACTACGATAGAATAGATACATGTTGGTACAATAATAAGAACTATCTATACTACTCACTTATCTTACAAAGCAGAGCACACATTTCTTATTTTGCTTTACTAACTCTTTTTCTGAAGGCAGCATGTTTTATAGGCAGCAATCTACAAATCCCAAGAATAAAAATCTAGTCCCTGGACCATATTTTCCAAGACAAAAACAGATGCTTTTTCCATGTTAGAATATAGATCACAGTTTTGTTTCCAGAATTTCAATATTCCGCTGCTGAATCATTCTACTACAGCACATACGACTCTATCCGCAATATCATGTGAAATATTGGGATTTGGCACAGGTAAATTTGTGGCCTGAAATATGAAAGTGCCATAGGATTCAGATTTACAGGCCACAACAAGGCCATTCAGATGATTTAAGATGTGAGGCTAATTTTAATAGATCCCGGCTGTTCAGTGGATGGTTCACTTTAATCCGATTCCCAAAAGGATGCACATCTTGCAGATTATAAGAACATCTCCACACCAAATGTTGTCATGTTACACAGTAAATCAGGCCTGTTTCTAACTTTTAGTTTTTTACAGCCATACATTCATCCTGTATGTCTTTCTGCTTATAATATACTATGCACTAAGTCAAAAATTGCTGTTGGATCATTCAGTGGAAATGACAAATCAGTTTAACAAATAGCTTGAATTAGTTCTTTTACATGCATTTTACATCAATTCAAAATATGGATTCTTCAAAGCCAATCTCTTGGAAGCATGCCCTTTTAAAAGTAGAGTCACTTTAAGCTCTGGCATATTGCTATCAGTCCTTATCATGCTTAGTACATTTAAAAAAAACACAATTTATCCCTTTTATAAGAAAATATCAATCTATCTCCTTTCGATAAAAAGGTATTTGCCTACTTCCCTCTGGTAAACTGTAAATTGCCTGGCAGAGCGCTAAGGCTGAAATGTTTGTTTGATCTGCAGAAATCACTAGCAGAAGGTTTTCTAGTAAGAGCCTGGGGCTAACAATAGCTATTACTGAGGTGGTTCATAATCCACTGCTTTTATTGCATCTTGGATGCATGTGTGCCAGAACAAGTGTATTTCTTGATCCACAATTCAGTTTGCCCCGAGGATGATTAGCATTGTAATGGAAGAGAGGGAAAACCCAGATTCAGCAGGTTTCCTAAATCATTCTTTACCCATTCAGCATTGACTTCATTCCTAGCTTTGATGCCTTAATGGGAGCTAATTGGATAAATGGATTGATAGTACTGTAGATAGATAAATAGATGGATGTGATATGAAAAGATAGATAAACAATGTAAATCAGACAGCACCACCTTCAGGGGTCCACCCACCCCTTATTTGCACAGCCAAGTGGACAGTTTTCTATTCAGGGTCAACAAACAAAAGAGGAAAGAGGAAAATAAAAAAAAAAGTTTTCCACAAAGTAAATGTAATACATTTATTGAAGTCACATATATACACCTCATATTGGCTCTCACATGGGATTAAAGGGAACCTGTCATCAGAGGGCTATACTTCACTAGGTACAGGTTCCCATACGCACTGTGAAGTGCAGTGCAGACATGCCTTAATAATACCGTAGTCTTCAGTTGTTTATTTAATAAAGCTTCTTAAACTTTATCTGGGTCCATGCCAGAATCTTCCTGAAAGTCCTGGGTGTGGCAAAATTTCAAAATGTAACCCGTATATATGTCCCCCATACGTTTGTGTAAATATAGCCTAACACACATTACAAAAACATATGACTGTGGTCATAGATTGCTTCAGATCATTGACCAGTTCTTCTGTGTAGTTTTAGGCTTATTTGTGACATTTCCCATAACCATCCATATCTGTCTATTTTTCTATCTATTTTTCTATCTCTTTAATGAGCCTGAAAACAAAAGAAAAAATGTTCTCTGCCACTATCACTTGCAAAACTTGACTGTAGACTTCTATATATTATCTATCAGCCCTCACAGGTTTCCGTCGTAAGACTTAATACTAAATGTCCTACTTCCCGCACTTACGCACACATAACAAACAATATGAAGTAAATAGGCCAACCACTTTAATGGATAATATTTTGTGCTCTGGACTATTTTCCCTGATAATTTTGGGGGATTTTTTTTCTATTAATGTACAGATAAAATATTTTTTATTTCAATATACAGCAATATCCTTGAAAATATTCCCATCAGAAATGAAAAACAAAATAAATAGACAATTATGTTTATGGTACTGAATATTCTCTATGGTGTATTATTGGGCTAAGTCTCAGTTATTTCACGCCTCCATACAAATTGTCTTCAGGTCCTTCAAGTTTCAGGTCTGTTGCTGGGCAACATTGAGTTTCAGCTCCCTCCAAAGGTTATGGATTTGAGTTTAGGTTTGGAGACCTGTGTATGTGGGGTCAATGTCATACTGGAAAAACAAATCAAAAGAAGTTGATACCAAAAAGTCCTATTTTTGTCTCATCTGATAATATGCCTCCCTGTTCATCCAAATGATCATTACTTAATTCAAATTGCCTGGACATATGCAGGCGTGACAGTAGCACCTTATATGCCCTACAGTAATTTAACACATAACAGTGTAGTTTGTAACTAACAGGAATCCATGAGACTGTGGTCATAGATTGCTTCAGATCATTGACCAGTTCTTATGTGTAGTTTTAGGCTTATTTGTGACATTTCCCATAATCATCCTTACCCTATGAGATGGGATTTTGCATGAAGCCTCAGAATGAAGAAGATTGACGGTCCATCCCAGCCTTGTGCAGGTCTACAATTTTGTCCCTGCTGTCCTTAGACAGTGCTTTGGTCTTGGCCCTGGTGGAGAGGTTGGAGTTTCATTAATTAAGTGGGTGGACAGGTGTATTTTTTACAGGTAACAAGTGCAATTAATAAAGGTAATGGGGAAATGTATTAATGCGTTGGTTTTAGACCAGTGCGGAGTATAACTAGACAGCTCTCTGCTGCGCCAAATTAAATCACCATATCTGATGTTGGATGATTAATCTGGTGGAAACTGGTCAGTCTTAGAGGTCTTTCACATTGGTGCTCCGTGTGCATTGACAACGGATCACTTTTGTCTCCGTTTTCACTTCCATTTTGTCTCCGTGTACACAAAAAACGGAAGGTTTAACATTGCTTTGAAAACATCACACCTGGTTTTTCAGCCTCATCAGTGAAAAAAATTAGATGTTGCATCCGTTTTTTTTGCAGACACATAGACCTATATTGCCTTCTGCAAAAAAATAGAACATGTTTCAGCATTTTTTCCACAGACAACGGATCAGTAAAAATACAAGCCAATGTGAAAACACCCATAGAAAAAAATGGCTTTGTAATCACTAAACCATGTATGTGAAAAACAACACCAATGTGAAAGAGCCCTTATTTTGCACTTCCCTTTACTTAGCCTACTTTTCTGCAACACAATATTGAATTTTATGGCACACGGACTGAGTTTTTTTGGCGCACAGGTTATTTTCTGTCCAGACACCTAGTTACCGAGGACATGCCCTTTTTCAGGTGAGTTGGAAAACTACCAAAAACCTTCAGTAAATGTGCCGCATCACATTTCATCTACAAATTCCTCCAGTTTTCTGGCATAAAAAGATTGATATATATTAACAGGTCTGAGAAAGCCAGAATTCTTGTTATTTTGTATGGGATGAAAAACTTATTTCATGCAACAAAATGGAGATTAATTAATTAAAAATCATACAATGTAATTTTTTGGATTAATTTTGGATTCTCTCACAGGACAAATGTAACTATCATAAAAATGATAGGCCTCTTCATCCTTTGCAAGTGGTAAAACTTCTAAAATCATCAGTTTACTTATTTTGCCCACTGTATATAACAGTGGTGGTGAACCTATGGCACTGGTGCCAGAGGTGGCACTCAGAACCCTCTATATGGGCACCCAGGCCATCACTAAAAAGGATGCAAGGTATCTTCATGGATTCCCAGACAGCCAAGAACTTGCCATGCTCAGGCGGTTGAAAAACATGGTTGCTTTCTTCGAAAAACAGTGCAACACCGGACCATGGTTTGTGCTGTCAAGTTTCTATGGACAACCCCTTTAAAGCAACAGCACAGCCTGAGACTACAGGAGGAATTGGAAGGGGTGGGCAGATGTGCATAATAATTGTAGCTCCGGCTCAAGGCCTGACAATTCTTCCTGTTCAGGGGAACCTGAATTTGTCTTCCATCTTTCTTCTGTATCGGTATTCTCAGAATACGGATATGATTGAAAGCTATGAGAGAGAAGGGAGCAAAAAGTTTACTGCTTACATGCCATGTTGGCAGTTTGAGATAAATTAGCAAGTTTTGGTTGTAGTTTGTGCACACAGTCTATAAAAGGTTCGCCATCACTGGTATATAATTTCGAGATTAAGTAAAACTGTTTCTCTCACGTCACTTTAAAGATGTATATGGTGAAGGTGACTTTGTGCTTTTACTTATCGTAAACCAGACAAAACATCCCTTGATGTTTTAAATACTACGGTATAGATTGATGTGAAGCGACATTCCAGTCCTAAACAAAATCTATTACCATAATTGTTAATTCACTCAGGTACACCATTTTAATTATTGTAATATGTCCATAATTGCAAACATGTTAGGCATAAAATGCATAAAACCTCCTCTTGCAGAGCGTGTATGGAACAAAATGAATGACCATGAGAAAATAGGTTAATAAGCCACATTTGTTAAATGCTTCCCCTTGTCTTAGAGGCCTTGGCAGTTAATGCAGTTTCCCTTTATTTGCAGCTTCTGTCATCACTCCTGCACATGACTGATGTAGCTGCCCAAACTGCTTTGCAACATGACAGTGACACAGACAAACAGCTCATAGCGTCAAACCTATTGAAAGTTTTCCAGCATTATAATGTAATGGAATTTGCAATGTAAAAACTATATTGTTTGAAAGCAAAACTAAAATCAGAAACAAATATATGAAGTGCAGTGCTGTATATAAGATCTGTTGCATATGCCCCATTAACTAATATTATGTAATTAATTAAGGAGTGTAGTCCTGCTTCTCTGGTACATAACATTGAACATGGTAGTATTCACATGTCAGGTGGGAAGCTTGTTACTGCTTCAATTTATACCATCTACTTTCAATAAAATATTTCAGCTTGTACTACTTTATTTAGCTATTACATTCTAGTTTAAAATTCATGGAATCTATCCCTTTGGGTCATGTGAGTTTTCTCTTAGCTGATACTATCTACCAGAGTTAATGTACAGTTTGAAAAGTCAGGCTCTGTTCCACAGCTCCCAACCATCTAGTATTCAGTGGGACAGTCCCGGTTTTTCACTGCTGTCCTGAGGAGTCGGACTGCCCCACTTTGTCCCACTTCCTCCTGGTCCAATACACCATAGCTGCAAAGCAACCGAGGCATCGAGACCAGGAGAACGTGGGATCAGCTTCCTTGCAGCCTCCATATATATCTGTTTCTCATTATCAGATATGTGTGGAGTTAGCTCCACCCCTAGGCTGGCCCCGCCTCCCCTTCTCTGACTCAAATCAGAGCCAGAAGAAGAGGAAGAAGGATTGCCGCTAAGGGAATAAGGAAAAGGTAAGAAACAAAGATTTTTTTGTTGTTTAATACAGTTATATGAGGAGGGCGGGGGCCATAATATGAAGGAGAGTGAAGAAGGAGTACCAAAATCTAGGACAATATAAGTGTGTGGGGCCACAGAAAGGGGGGATCAAATGAAGAGGGTGTATTGTATAGGTCCATAAGGGGGCTGGCCACAAGAAGGCACATTATACTATGTGGGGAGCCATTAAGGGCAATAGTATACTATGTTTGAGGAGGGGCAATAGGCAGGCCAAGGGTGTGGTCTATGGTACAAAATGTTTTGCCGTGCATGCAGCCCTTTTTATCCCCTCCACCAAAATGTGGGAGGTATGCTCTTGTATCAATGTATGCACTGTTACAGAACAGCTCTCCATAATAGGTGTTCATTACTAACTGGTGCTGATGAATAGATTGCTCATATCACACAGTTATAATGAAGAAAATCATAGCTTATGCAAGGAGGCTTCTGCCAGGCAGAAATTGTATATTCTTTATCTAGCTGTGCTATTCAGTGCTGAGACATCATAGGATTGATAGCAGATTACAGAAATAGAAATAATTACTAAGATGGAGAAGCTGGATTTCAGGAATATGAGCACATCATACATTGAAGACTGAAAAAAGAGGTTTTAATCACATGGGGCTTTATGTCTCAAATTATAAATGTACTTGGACATTTAAAAACAGGCATGCACATATTTGAATTAGTACCCTGCACACATATGCCTCTACTTTCTTCTTTAGATCGCCAACCTAAAACTACATAAAAAAGCTCTCTACATTGAAAATCTTTGTTCACTTCTGCCCTAAACTTTCCTGAATGTAATCTACCACAAGCCATGTCTTGCTAAGCGGCTAATAGGAAAAACATGTTCCTCCCTATAAGCTATAACAATGGAACAGAAATGTGACATTTCTACAAACAAAGTAGTTTGTTATCAATGGCATACTAAAACATCTGAATGTTGTTACTGTAGTTTCACTCGTAAATAGTAAAGTATACCAAGGGGGAGTCTACGGGTCTACACTTTAATGTAAGACCACAGGATTAAGTCTGAAATGGAGACCTTTTAATATATTTCACTTGCTACATTTTGAACACCCCCGGTCGTATTTCAAACTTTTGTTTCTGTGACATTTTGTAATCATTTTCGGTTCTGCCTCAGTACACTTTAATTGATTTTAAACACTGCGCATTGTGTGACTTGCTTTCCCAAAGTCAAAGATTAACTCTTAACTAACACATCTGAATAGGAGGGAATCATTGCAAATATAAGGGTGCTAAAACAAATCACCCACAAAAATCATGTACAAAATAAAATGTCTGTCTCTATAACCCTAAAGCCGAAAAAATGGAAATTCCATTACATTTAACATCTTGTATATATATATATTTTCAATAATGGTCGACTTTGGATAATGGGATATATTTATTGAAGTGTAGAATAGAACACATTGCATTCCATAGAGAAGTTTGGCCAAATGGTGGATGGTGACCACTGGGAAGAGAGACTGAATGAGAATTGAGGGTATGGGGTCGCTAGTGCAGGTAGTGGGGCGAGCAGAGGAGAGGATATGAAGATTCTGAGGCACATAGGTATCATAAACAAACTAAGTCATAATAGGAAATTAACATATTCCAAGCCTTTTTTTCATCAATAGCAAGGGGCCTATAGGGAGATTTGGACTAATACTTAGATGGAAGATTCCAGATAACAATTGTCATTCTTTGGGGATCCCTAGTGTATAGAGTGATTGTGTATTTCTGCTTCTCCGGGCACCAGACTTGTAACATTACATAAAGTATTAAGTTCTGTTTTCATCCCTTACTACTTTATCAAACTTTTATTTTTTGCACTGTATTTATTTGACTGTTTAAATTGTCACCAGTCTATGATAACTCCTTTTCTTTTCTATATTAAAACTTCTATTTAATAAGAGTCTTCTTGTGTTCCAACTAGAGATGAGCGAGCACTAAAATGCTCGGGTACTCGTTATTCGAGACAAACTTTTCCCGATGCTCGAGTACTCGTCTCGAATATCGAGCCCCATTGAAGTCAATGGGAGACTCGAGCATTTTTCAAGGGGACCAAGGCTCTGCACAGGGAAGCTTGGCCAAACACCTGGAAACCTCAGAAAAGGATGGAAACACCACGGACATGGACAGGAAACAGCAGGGGCAGCATGCATGGATGCCTCTGAGGCTGCTTAAACGCACCATTATGCCAAAATTATGGGCAACAGCATGGCCATGACAGAGTGACAGAATGAAGCTAGATAGCATCTAAAACATGCAATAATTGACCCAGACACTATAGGGGACGGCATGCAGAGGCAGCGGCAGCAGCGGCAGGCTAGAGAGTGTCTTGGCAACATACCCCAAATGGACTCAGGCTTAAAACCAATGGGTGGCAGAGAGGAACCAAAGGAGGTGAGCAAGAAGCGCTCAAATAATATTGGTAAATGATAAAAGTTTGCCAGTATATTTTGTGGATTACACAGCAGGGTGGCGACAAAGTTAACAAGTTTGATGTGGAAGCCATGAAAACAACCCAAAATTCTGCCTGACACAGCTCGTTTGATAAGGGGACCATGTATGGAGGCAGTGAACTAGTAGTAGATTAAAGGTGCTGCAGTTAAAACTATGTTAGTTGGATCTTGGGATGGAGCGGGCGCTCCGCTGCCAGGCGAGCTTTCGCCAATCCAAGCCCCTGTCTCTAGGCTACTCCCCAAACAGCACTTCTAAGAACCTTTTGTATAAGATCAAGTGTAGTAGCGTTCTTATAAGTTTAGGATATGGCGGGTGAGGGGAATGTAAACAGATGCGCAAGAAGCGCTGAAATAATATTGGTAAATGATAAAAGTTTGCCAGTATATTTTGTGGATTACACAGCAGGGTGGCGACAAAGTTAACAAGTTTGTTGTGGAAGCCATGAAAACAACCCAAAATTCTGCCTGACACAGCTCGTTTGATAAGGGGACCATGTATGCCTACAGTTCATGCCAGTCGCTGCACTGGCTGCCAGTCTCCTTTCGAATACAGTTTAAAATAATAACCCTCATCCATAAAGCTCTGTATAATGCTGCACCCCCCTACCTCTCCTCTCTTATCTCAGTCTATCGCCCAACCCATGCTCTTAGATCCGCCAGTGATCTTAGATTAACCTCTACCCTTGTGCGGACCTCCCACTCGCGTCTCCAAGACTTCTCTAGAGCTGCACCAATTCTATGGAATGCTCTGCCCCGGACTATCAGACTAATACCTAACCTCCAAAGTTTCAAACGTGCTCTTAAAACCCATTTCTTTAGGCAAGCCTATAACACTCATTAACTGCATGAAGTTTTAACTCTTCTACTAACCCGTCCTGTGTCGTCCTCCCATCTGTTATCCAGCAACCAACAGGCACCAGACTTCTCTGCAGTCCCATTCACCCTGGACCTGGTATATAAGATGACGGCTGAGTGGTTCAAGCGACAGCAATTCCATTTATTATATTTTGTTCTATTCCCTAAGAAGAATGGCTTGACCATTAAATATTCTTTTACCTCGTGTTACCCCATCATCTTCATAAACCGTAAGCTCTGGCGAGCAGGGACCTCACTCCTGTTGTTCCATACAAATGTTGTGCTCTGTTACATTACATTTGTATTTGTTTCCTATGATTTGTAAAGCGCTACGGAATATGATGGCGCTATATAAATAAAGATTATTATTATTATGGAGGCAGTGAACTAGTAGTAGATTAAAGGTGCTGCAGTTAAAACTATGTTAGTTGGATCTTGGGATGGAGCTGGCGCTCCGCTTCCAGGCGAGCTTTCGCCAATCCAAGCCCCTGTCTCTAGGCTACTCCCCAAACAGCACTTCTAAGAACCTTTTGTATAAGATCAAGTGTAGTAGCGTTCTTATAAGTTTGGGATATGGCGGGTGAGGGGAATGTAAACAGATGCGCAAGAAGCGCTGAAATAATATCGGTAAATGATAAAAGTTTGCCAGTATATTTTGTGGATTACACAGCAGGGTGGCGACAAAGTTAACAAGTTTGATGTGGAATGCCCTGTAATAGCTCTTGGGCGGTGTGCCTTTTATCGCCTAGGCTCAGCAGTTTGAGCACCGCCTGCTGTCGCTTAGCGACGGCACTGCTGCTGTGCCTAGAGCTAGCGACTGATGGCGCCATGCCCACGGATGGTAGTTCGGAGGAGGAGGTGGAGGAGGGGTGGGAGGAGGAGGAGGCATAGTAGGCCTGAAAGACCTGGACCGAGGTAGGCCCCGCAATCCTCGGCGTCGGCAGTATATGACCAGCCGCAGGGTCAGACTCGGTCCCAGCCTCCACCAAGTTAACCCAATGTGCCGTCAGCGATATATAGTGGCCCTGCCCAGCAGCACTCGTCCACGTGTCCGTGGTCAGGTGGTCCTTGTCAGAAACGGCGTTGGTCAGGGCACGGATGATGTTGTCTGACACGTGCTGGTGCAGGGCTGGGACGGCACATCGGGAAAAGTAGTGGCGGCTGGGGACCGAATACCAAGGGGAGGCCGCCGCCATGAGGTTTGCGAAAGGCCTCGGTCTCTACTAGCCTATAGGGCAGCATCTCCAGGCTAAGCAATCTGGAGATGTGGACATTAAGGGCTTGGGCGTGCGAGTGGGTTGCACTATATTTCCGTTTCCGCTCCAGCGTCTGGGGTATGGAGAGCTGAACGCTGGTGGATGCTGTGGAGGATCGTGGAGGCGACGATGGGGTTTTTGTGCCAGGGTCCTGGGCAGGGGGCTGACTATCAGCTGACACAGGGGAAGGAGCAGTGGTGTGCACGGCCGGAGGTGAACAGGCTTGGTGCCACTGAGTGGGGTGTTTAGCATTCATATGCCTGCGCATACTGGTGGTAGTTAAGCTAGTAGTGGTGGAACCCCTGCTGATCCTGGTTTGGCAAAGGTTGCACACCACAGTCCGTCGGTTATCCGGTGTTTCCTTAAAGAACCTCCAGACTTCTGAAAATCTAGCCCTCGCCGCGGGAGCCCTCGCCACGGGAGCTTCACTACGTGACAAATTTGGCGCTGATGCACCTGCTCTGGCCCTGCCTCTCCATCTGGCCCCACCACTGCCTCTTCCAACCTGTTCTGGTCGAGGACTCTCCTCCGTCTCAGAAGCACTGTGTTCACCAGGCCTCACAACCCAGCTCGGGTCTGTCACCTCATCATCCTCCGATCCCTCAGTCTGCTCCCCCCTCGGACTTCCTGCCCTGACAGCAACTTCACCACTGTCTGACAACCGTGTCTCCTCATCATCGGACACCTCTTTACACACTTCTTCCACTACGTCAAGAAGGTCATCATCACCCACAGACTGCGACTGGTGGAAAACCTGGGCATCGGAAAATTGCTCAGCAGCAACCGGACAAGTGGTTTGTGACTGTGGGAAGGGTCCAGAAAACAGTTCCTCAGAGTATGCCGGTTCAAATGCGAAATTTTCCTGGGAGGGGGCAGACTGGGGGGGGAGGAGGCTGAGGTGCAGGAGCTGGAGGAGTGCCGATTTCGGTGACATGGGTGGACTGCGTGGAAGACTGACTGGTGGACAAATTACTCGAAGCATTGTCGGCAATCCACGACATCACCTGTTCGCACTGTTCTGGCCTCAACAGTGCTCTACCACGAGTCCCAGTAACTTCAGACATGAACCTAGGGAGTGTAGCTCTGCGGCGTTCCCCTGCTCCCTCATCAGCAGGTGGTGTCTCACCCCGCCCAGGACCACGGCCTCTGACCCCTGCAGTAGTTGGACGCCCACGTCCCCGCCCTCGTCCTCTACCCCTAGCCCTCGCGTTAAACATTTTGAAAATGAAAGTTATAACTTTAATTTTTTTTTAACTTTTTTTGTGTTTTTTTGTGTTTTTTTTTTTTTTTTTGTGTTTTTTAGTTTTTAAAACCAAACGATGCTATCCTATTGCTATGGCTATTTTCTAGCCAAGTATGAAAGCACACTGCTATGCCAGATGAGATGACGCTGAGTTACGAAAAAATAAACGTAAAATAAAAAGTAAATGGCAGACTGTGCCTAATTGAAATCAAACCCCTAATAAATTTTCCCACTTCGGTCTTTGCGATGGATATGTGCGTCAGTAAGCACTAAACACAACGGTCGCAAGTCTCACTACAAATTCCTCACAATATGGTAGCAGATGCACTACAGCAAGGACAGCCACCAGCAGATCAACCAGAAATAAAATATATATAACGCTATTGTAGGCCTAAGTAAGCCGTTTGGATTCTCCTAAGGCTATTTTCTAGCCAAGTATGAAAGCACACTGCTATGCCAGATGAGATGACGCTGAGTTTTGAAAAAATAAACGTAAAATAAAAAGTAAATGGCAGACTGTGCCTAATTGAAATCAAACCCCTAATAAATTTTCCCACTTTGGTGTTTGAGGTGGATATGTGTGTCACTAAGAGCTAAACACAACGGTAGCAAGTCCCCCTGCAAATTCCTCACAATATGGTACTAGCTGCAAATAAAAAAAAAAAAGTATAACGTTATTGTAGCCCTAAGAAGGGCTGTTGGGTTCTTGTAGAATCACTCCTGCCTAACACTATTCTAATTGTACAGCCTAACGCTTTCCCTGACCAGCAGCAGCTCTCTCCCTAGCGGCATCCAGACACAGAATGATCCGAGCAGCGTAGGCAGGGGCTAGTCTATTCCAGGGTCACCTGATCTGGCCAGCCAACCACTGCTATCGACGTGTAAGGGTACCACGTCATGCTGGGTGGAGTGCAGAGTCTCCTGGCTTGTGATTGGCTCTGTTTCTGGCCGCCAAAAAGCAAAACGGCGGGAGCTGCCATTTTCTCGAGCGGGCGAAGTATTCGTCCGAGCAACGAGCAGTTTCGAGTACGCTAATGCTCGAACGAGCATCAAGCTCGGACGAGTATGTTCGCTCATCTCTAGTTCCAACCATTCCATAACTCAGAAGAGACGTTACCCAAAGTAAGTACTTTATTAGTGAGTGTAATACTGTATTTGGGCATAGTCTAAGGCAGGGTGTCTCATCAGCCTTAAAAATGACGAGTGGTGGCAGCTAAAATCACCGAGGTTCTGGAGGGCGGAGAGGTGTCAGAGCACAGTCTAGCATGACCCAACAGCCTCACATCCTGAACCTAAGTCTATCATTGTGGCAACAGATAACACACATTTGCTTAAAAAACATATATAAAAATGTGTATATTTGCATGTGATGTTATGTAACCTGAAATGTGGGACATTGATTGACTATATGTCACCTCAACTGGCCCTTGTTTTCTTCAGACTTTTGATGTAAAGTAGATGGCGGAGAACAATAGTCACTACAATCCTTCCCATTCATGGCAATGCACTGCTGATAATCTAGCATTGTTTGTGTTGGAGACAAAACTACAAGGCACACAGTTTAATGTGGGACATAGTTCTGTTCTAGCATCTGAAGCTATACATTGTTTATTTCTTGGTTTGTTGTTTATAGTGATTGCCAATCACTTACAGGAAAGACAATATTAAGAAATGGATCTATTTCTTTAATCTTATTGAAAAATGCGTAAAATAAGGACGGCTATTCCCACTGGCAGATTTTCATTGCCGTCTTTCAAAATAGAACTGTCTATTGGTATAATTTTACAGGTTCAGAAAGTTATATCAATGAAGAGCAATCGCTGAAACAAATTGGGCTGTCTTTTTTTCCTGCAATAAAGTCATAGAATGACTGATTCATCTACTCTGAAAGTAAGGTAATAAAAAAGAAACGTACAATAAGGAAGATAAGGAATAGACTCTCTCTAGGTATAGGGACTTAAATAAAGAAGTAAATCCTTCTAAATGGAATTGGTTTCATGTGGAGGGGGATGTAATTGCTAAGAAACATAGAGATCAAACAATATTGCTGGATAAGAATTCTGATAACTCAAAAGAGTTTTAGAACAAAAAAGAAAAAGTGCAGCTTAGATTTATTTTTTTAGATAAGTTGTTCTGTTTTGGAGCTGCTGATTTATTCAGAGTTTCTCATACACACACACACACACACATATATATATATATATATATAAACTGTCTCCCTCTATATATATACCGGTACTGTATATATATATATATATATATATATATATATATATATATATATATATATGTATACATATATATGTAGAGCACACATCTGTGCTCTGAACTGTTTGTATATATGTGTGCTGTATATAGCCTCCATTAGGCTCCATTAGCCTTATGGATGCCATGAAAGGGGTAATTGTAAGACTTTACACCCACTTTCACAGTGACATCCATCAGCGTATAGAGGTTGGCTGCTTTTATATTCAGCAAAAACACAATTAAATTGCCTCTTAGTGGTATAAGGTGCAGCTACAAAATTTGAATGGTGGTGCTCAAGTACAGCACAGCATACACATCGTCCGACCTCCAGTGTGTCATGTCCAGCCTTTAACCCTCCTCACCTCTGTTTGTATAAGCTGAGTAAAGAATTGAAGTGTGTGCCTCTATTTTCTACCTGTAACTATAAGAACTATAACTACTCCATAACAGTTAAGCAAGTTGTTAAAGGGAACATGTCATGGGGATCTGGGTCACTAATCCACCGACCGTTTATTATGGACCGGTGGTTTTGTATCCCAAATTTTCCAAGTTACCTTGGACCAGAGCTTCCTGAGCCTGTGCAGTCTCCCAGTGAAGCTGGGGCCTATGACTGGAGCTTCACTGTGTGACTTTGGGCACAGCTTAGGCCACAGAGAGACCAGCTAAAGGCTAATTTTGGGAAACGAAACCATCAGTCCATAGGGATCTGCAGGTGGTATAGTGTCCCTTGACAAGTCTTTTTTAAGGAGTAGTTACTTTTCACATATTCTTACCCTTCAACTAACCCTCATGGCTATAATTTTTATCCTCCCCAGGGAAGTGACATGCTATCTGAAGCTAAACCCGGACTTTGGAAAGAACATTGTAAAGGTGGAATTGAAAGTGGGCCTTGTGTGTGATATGTGTGCCTCATATCATACTCATACTACTGTTCTCTCACTTCTAGGCTGTTTGTTTCCCTATCCATCATTCAACTTTCCCTATATTAGAAGTATGGAGCCACATCTTCTGCTTTAAAGGATGTCTTATACCTTTCTCATCATCATATTTAAAAAATCCGGAATTGTTGCAATTTTTACATTAGTCACCAATTCTAATAATATGTTGTCACTAACTGTTCTATAAAGAACATATTTATTAAAATACTGATACTTTACATTATCATCACAGTCATGATTACACCTTTTTAATGGATAACATAGGACTACACCATTTACAATAGGTAATAGTCACAGTTGACTTCCTCCTTGTATAGGTCAGAGAGGATGTCAACATATCTCTCCCATATACGTTCATGAGAATCTCCACTGAAAATTCTTAATAGCCCATGTGGCTGTTATAAAGCATTCTTCTCAATGCTGTTAACAGCTCAGAATCACCTTCATACCCATGAAATCTACTACCAGAAACAAGCAGATTATAAAAAGGAATGACAGTGATATTGAATTGATCCATTGCATGGCACGAAATAATGACCTAACTGACAATGACTTTAACTATGTTTTATCAAGGGAAAGAATGCAGCAAATTAATAAGTCTTAACTTAAACATGATAAGATATAACTATTTAAACATAAAAATATAATAAGCTAGCCTCCAAAAAGCCTCTAGAAAGCACACTGCTTTTTTATTATTAGTGTTCAGTGGACCCGAACCTGCAATGTTCGGGTCCATGAAAAACATTGCAGGTTCGGGTCTTCGGGTGACATCTAAAGGCTTCTACCCTGCAATGTTCGGGTCCATGAAAAACATTGCAGGTTCGGGTCTTCGGGTGACATCTAAAGGCTTCTACCCGTAATCGGTGCTGTGATGAATATATAGAATAAAGCAAGAACGGGGGCAGAGTTTTCTCTTGTTCAACAGTACATCACACAAGTCACTACCATCCCCAACCCCCAAGAATTCCCCTGTATAAGAGCTGGATAGAGTAATTAACTGGGGGGTATCTTAATATATGACTTATGGATTTGTGGTCCACCCCAGCCAGGCACTGGGTGTATTTCTGTGTTTGGGGACAGCGGGACGAAGGCATACCTGTACCTCAATCTATTTTGGACGTCTTGGATGAGGAGATACACAGAACTCTCAAGGGGTCTCATGGGACCAGAACTATGAGATTTCATTGAGAAGTCAGAACTCATTCAAGGTCGGGTTTGTCTATACCTCTCATTAAAGCAGGTCAATGTGTGTTTAGTATTGTCTATTGTGCTTGTAAGGCAATTAAATATATACATTTAACCTACATTGTTCTTTTATCTCGATCAACAAATCCCTTTGCCTATGACTTAGTTATATATACACTACCTGGGTTTGCTCCTGGCCCAATATAATCTTGTTATAGACCGAGCTTATATCAAACGAGAGCTGGTTGCAGGCTACTGTACTATAAGTTTTGTGCCATACTGTAAGTTGTGTGCACAACACTATCTCACATTCTGTGCCTTTCCGAACCTGTGAGTTCAGGCAGTATCTATGAAAGCAACTTCTAACTAACCTTGTGTACCCATAAGAGGTCCAGAATGTCACAGATGCCAGCACCAATCATGGGTGTTACCAGTGGGGTTAAATGTTCATGTTTAGGTGCCATCTTCAGATTTAGTGGGGGTGAGCATTCAGCTTCACTTGGCCAAACCCAAAGCTCAATTGGTGCACTTGTGACACATGCCCATTTAATCCTGAACTAAGAGGAATAGGTCATGGAAAAGCAGGGAGATTCAGGCTGAGACCTCTCCATACATGGTGGGTGTTAAACATGTAAATGCCTCTGGCAAAGCTGCCATTGGCATTTAATTCCATGCAGCTCGTGGGCGCCAACATATTGGATTTGATTGACTCTCCTCTGATGACCTCACAGGTTGCCATGTTGGTTTAGATTGTTGCTCCCTGGAAGTGGCTATCTGTTGCTATGGCAGCCTGGGGTTACACAGGTTAAAGTACCATAGGGGGTCGAAATAAAAAATATATAAAAAGTTTAAAAAAAATAAATTAAAAAAACCAAAAAATTCAAATTACCCCCCTTTCCCTAGAATTGATATAAATATAAATAAACATTAAAAATCATAACCAGGGTAGGTATCACCACATTCCAAAATATCAGTTCAAAATATAATAACGTTATCCCGGTGTAATGGAAAATAGCACCCATATTTTTGCCACTTTAAAAAATATTAAAAATTAAATAAAAAGTGATCAAAAGGCTGTACAGTCCTTATAATGGAAGCATTGAAAACATTATCACAATTCGCAAAAAGTACATAAAACACAGCTTTGTACACTGAAGTATGAAAAAGTGGCAAAAGAAAGAATTTTTTGTACAGCAGGTTTTAAATGTATGAAAACATTATAAATTTGGTATCCTCGTGATCACACCGGCCCAAAGAATAAAGTAGACATGTGATTTGGGGTGCACAGTGAAAGCAGTAAAATCCAAGCCCAAAAGATAATGGCGCAAATGCATTTTTTCACCAATTTCATTGCATTTGGAGTTTTTTTCCTGCTTTCCAGTACTCATCATGGAATATTAAATACCGTCACTATGAAGTGTAATTTGTTACACAGAAAACAAGCACTTGCACAGATCTTTCCATGGAAAAATTAAAAAGTTATAGATGTTTGGAGGTGGGAGTGAGAAATAGAAACGCAAAAACAAAAAAGTACGTGTATAGAGCAAAAGCGTTGCGGGCACCGCCTGCCTAACAACGGGTCTTGTCAGTCAATGGGAGCAGTGGACGGGTACATGCGGAGATAGTGGCTATTCACAGCGGTTGTGCTCTGTCTCCTAAGAGTATACCAGTACGACAAGCAAAAACGAAGAAACGGAGTGGCACTCACCGTTTTGTGAAAGCAGAACTTCTTTATTCTTGGTTCATGTGAGAGGTACACAGGGGGGCACGCAGTGCCGCAAAGCCGACGGGCCGTTTCGCGCCAGCCGGCGCTTTCTCAGGGCAGTGACAACGCATGCGTGCGCCTCACCGGATATCAAGGGGAGGACGCGCGCCTGCGTCGTCATGGTAACAATAAACAATCAAATAAAACATACTCTACTGTTATTGGTTTCCCAAACCCAAACAAGAATTATACCTCGTATCCAATCTCGGGCGGTGTTAACTATATGGGTAAATAGGGGTCCGTTTTGCAGTAAAGATGAGGTGATGTATAGATGGGTGATAGGTCAGAATGTAGACCGTGCTACCTGTTAAAAACATACCTAAACGGAGACACAATGCTGCTATAGTTGGTAACATAATAATAAGAAGAATATCCTAAATGGACTTACAAAAAGACTTTCATATCGTTGCAGTCATTAAGTCCTAAAGCACCCATGGCCCCGAATTTCATGATGCATCTACTCTCTCGACGTAGGAGGTTTAGAGCGCGATCCCCACCCTCAGGACTACCATTCACCCTCTCTATACCTGCGAACTTCAGGACATCAGGGTCCCCGTTGTGTTGCTGTCTAATGTGCTCGATCAGTCGGGGGCAACCATTACCTGTGATAATAGATCTTTTGTGTTCCCTAAATCTCGTGAACAGGCTCCGGACCGTTTTGCCAATGTAATATCGTTGACAGGGGCAGGAGACTACGTAGACGACAAAAGTAGATCTACAAGAGATGAAGGTGTTAACCCATTGGGTGACACCTCCAAATGTAATGTATTTGGCCTGGCTGTTGAAGCTACAGTGACGGCAAGACCCACACTTAAAATTACCCTTGGGGGTCCCTTTTTGTATATACAGTGATACCTCGGTTCTCGAACGCCTTGACTTTCGACCAAATCGGTATTCGAACAGGAAGTTCGAGAAAATTTTGTCTTGGACTCCGAACAAATATTTGGAACTCGAACAGCCGAACGTCCGAGATTAGCCGAGTTGAGCCGAATGGCGTTCATTCGGCCCAGCGCCTTGCCTGCGTCATCATTGTGAGTTAGTGAGAGAGAGAGTCGCTTTGTGGAGAGAGTCACGCAAGTGTGTACTGCAAATTACCCTTCCCTCCTCCCTCCACATTCATTCCCTCCTGCCATAAAGGTTGGTACAGGTACAGTAAATGAAACACAATTTACTGTACTGTACAGTACATTTAATTTTTTTTGTTTTAATAAATACACTTTTCTTTCTTATTTCTTGTTGAGACTCATGTTTTTCTACATATTATATACAAATTAGGCCAGTAAATAGGCATTTTCTGGGGCTTGGAACGAATTAATCCAGTTTCCATTATTTCCTATGGGTTTTTTTGTTTCGGTTCTCGAACAATTTGGTTCTCAACCGACCTCCCGGAACGAATTATGTTCGAGAACCGAGGTATCACTGTGTATATATATATATATATATATATTTTTTATAGCCCTGCTCTCATTTATTTAAAGGCCTCGTTATTCAACCCCCAATTAAATTATATAGAGCTCAGATATACAGATCCCCTACAGCTTAAATAAAATCTTGCTCCACATATACAGTCCCCTCCCAGCTTAGTAATATACTGGGGCAGATTTACTTACCCGGTCCGTTCGCGATCCAGCGGCGCGTTCTCTGCACTGGATTCGGGTCCGTCCGGGATTCATCAAAGCAGTTCCTCCGCCGTACACCAGGTGGCGCTGCTGCGCTGAAGTCCGCTGGAATGCCTCGAAATACACCGGCCTATCCAGGATGATGGTGAGTGAAATTTTCGCGACACAATTTTTTTTTTTAAATGCGGCGGTTTTTCCGAATACGTCGGGTTTTCGTTCGGCCACGCCCCCCGATTTCCGTCGCGTGCATACCGGCGCCGATGTGCCAAATTTCGATCGCGTGCGTCAAAAACCCGGGGCAATTCAGGTACAATCGGCGCAAATCGGAAATATTCGGGTAACACGTCGGGAAAACGCGAATCGGGCCCTTAGTAAATGACCCCCACTGTATCCCATATACAGCCCCTGCAGCTAAGTAATATACTGTACACGATATACAGCACCCCAGCTTAGTTATATACTCTATCCTATATACAGCCCCCCAGCTTAGTGATATACTGTACCCCATTTACAACCCCCCCAGCTTAGCAATATACCATATCCCATATACAGCCCCCCCAGCTTAGTAATATACTGTATCCCATATACAGCCTCCCATCTTAGTGTTATACTATATCCCATATACAGCCCCCAGCTTAGTAATATACTGTACCCCATATACAACCCCCAGCTTAGTAATATACCATATCCCATATACAGCCCCCCCAGCTTAGTACTATACTGTACCCCATATACAGCCCCCAGCTTAGTAATATACTGTACCACATATACATCCTCCCAGCTTAGTAATATACTATATCCCATATACAGCCCCCCAGCTTAGTAATATACTGTATCCCATATACAGCTCCCCAGCTTAGTAATATACTGTATCCCATATACAACCAACCCGTATCCTTCCTAGTATAAAATGATTATGGCCCCATATAATATACACTGAATCCCCGACAGTATAAAATAATTATGGCCCCATATAATATACACTGAATCCACCCCCAGTATAAAATAATTATGGCCCCATATAATATATACTAAATCCCCCCCAGTATAAAATAATTATGGCCCTATATAATATACACTGAATCCCCCCCAGTATAAAATAATTATGGCCCCATATAATATACACTGAATCCCCCCCAGTATAAAATAATTATGGCCCCATATAATATATACTGAACCCCCCCCCCCAGTATAAAATAATTATGGCCCCATATAATATACACTGAATCCCCCCCCCAGCATAAAATAATTATGGCCCCATATAATATACACTGAATCCCCCCCCCCCCAGTATAACAGTATAAAATATTTATGGCCCCATATAATATACACTGAATCCCCCCCCCAAGTATAACATAATTATGGCCCCATATAATATACACTGAATCCCCCCAGTATAAAGTAATTATGGCCCCATATAATATACACTGAATCCCCCCCAGTATAAAATAATTATGGCCCCATATAATATACACTGAATCCCCCCCCAAGTATAACATAATTATGGCCCCATATAATATACACTGAATCCCCCCAGAATAAAATAATTATGGCCCCATATAATATACACTGAATCCCACCCCCAGTATAAAATAATTATGGCCCCATATAATATACACTGAATCCCCCCCCCAGTATAAAATAATTATGGCCCCATATAATATACACTGAATCCCCCCCCCCAGTATAAAATAATTATGGCCCCAAATAATATACACTGAATCCCCCCCAGTATAAAATAATTATGGCCCCATATAATATATACAGCACCCCCCCCCGTATAAAATAATTATAGCCCCAAATAATATATATAGCATACCATCATTCCCCCCCAGTATAAAATAATTATGGCCTCATATGATATATATATATAGCGCCCCCCCAGTATTAAACATTTTCTAGCCCCATAAAATACAAACAGTACATAACATGACTCCCCACACACTTATTAGACACATTTAATTAATTAAAGTACATGAAAAATAATAAAATACAAACTCACTTGCGCACGGCTCCGGTCTTCACGCGGCTCTTCTGTGAGCCGCGGCTCCGCACAGTGACACAGGCGGCGTGACGTCATGACGCCTGTGTCACTGATTAGAACGGAGCGATGCAGCTGCCGGAAAGGCGCCGCGTCGCTCCGCATATAAATCGCGACTGTATCTTAAAGAGACAGGCGCAATTTATTTAGCTGGGGGGGCGATTTGGGTGTTAATGGACGCCCGAGTCGCCCACTTTAGAGTGGCAAATTTTGCCGCCCTTTACAGGGACCTGCATTCTGCCTTCTGAGGCGAGATTTTCATCTCGCCTCATGGCAGATGCGGCCCTGGGTGGACTCACAATAAAGGATTATATGATTTTTGTAATATTACCACACCTTATTACTTGAGACAAACCTTACAAAAAAGAGCAATGGGCAAGTCATTTTTTTCTATTAATAAATCTATGTATAAATGTACTTGCTTTAAATTTAGCCAAAAGAAAAATTATAAATGGTAGATCTCTGACAAATATGGAGCCAATGTATAAAGGCCTAACATCTTCACATTTCCCAAGGATGTTGTTCAATAAACGCTATAGATTGCTTCCATGCTCCTTTTAGTAAGAGGAGGAATCTTTCTGGCAATTGTATCACACAAGCTGTACATGATAACTTTTTCTAATTATATTGGCATGAACACAAACATTCAATGTGCTAACTGAAGGCTATAGAACAGCGGTGGCGAACCTATGGCACGCGTGCCATGGAGGGCACGCAGAGCCCTCTCCATGGGCACCCGCACCATCTCCCCTGCCGTCTATATCTTGAATCAATGAAGCTTCGACCAGCAGGAAAAGCTGCCGATCGCCGAGCGCTCCAGTGATATCTCTTACTGTAGGCTGCTCTGTGCTCACTAGTGCTGCCTTACACTCTCTTACTCCCTCCCCCTCCTCCACTGCAGCCCGGAAACACGAGGAGAGAGACGGAACTGCAGGAGCCTACATCAGCCGGTAAAGATAAGTGTAACAGGAGGAGGCAGGAGCTGCTCTGTGTATATGTCACAGGCAGCAGGCAGGCAGCTATGGGACACTAAACAACTATAGGTGCTTATTGTTTAGTGTCCCAAACTGCCCTGTATGACAGATGTCTGCTGCCACATATATACTGCCCTTGGCCCAGATCTCTTGTCTTGTTGCTGTGCTATGCTGCCAGTAACCCGGGGTGCACTACACTGCCTTCACTGACAGCATGGCACAGGTGCCCAGAGGTCAGGACCAAGGGAGATATATATATATATATATATATATGGCCACAGGCAGCTGTCATATTGGGACATTTGATCGAAAATTCACCTGCCTGATTCCATGTAACTTTGTAATTCAGTGCACCCACACTCGCTGTGTGAGGGTAGAGTTCCGCACTAGATGGGGGTAGTGTTCCTCACTAGATGGGGGTAGCGTTCCTCAGTGGACGGGGGTAGCGTTCCTCAGTGGCCGGGGGTAGCGTTCCTCAGTGGACGGGGGTAGTGTTCCTCAGTGGACGGGGGTAGTGTTCCTCAGTGGATGGGGGTAGTGTTCCTCAGTGGATGGGGGTAGTGATCCTCATTGGATGGGGGTAGTGTTCCTCACTGGATGGGGGTAGTGTTCCTCACTGGATGGGGGTAGTGTTCCCCGCTGTATTTGCTCCTGCTTTGTGATATAATTGGTGATGTTGGTCTTTCTATGGTGGTCTGTTTATTATCAGTATGGTGGTATTTATCTTGTTGTACTGGTAATGGTCATCATGTGGCAGTATTATATGTCCCTTATAGAGGGGGATTGTCGGTAATTATAGGCTCAATAGCCGGGATGGAACTCTGCAATGATAGCGTAGACTTTGGTTTGCAGTTTGGGCACTTGGTCTCTAAAAGGTTCACCATCACTGCTATAGAACATGAAATGTAGCTCTTTGGGTTTTTTTTGCAATTTCTTTAACCCCTTCCAGACATTTGACGTACTATTACTGCATGGCGGGAGGTGCGTTCCCGCAAAATGCAGTAATAGTACGTCAAGCTTCTGGCGCTGGCTCCTGAACGGGGCCGGTGCCAGAAGCTGCGGGTGTCGGCTATATATTAGCCGACACCTGCCTCTAACACCCGCGATCTGAGATTTCTCCGATCGCGGGTGTTAACGCCTAACACGCCGTGGTCGCGCTGACCGTGGCATGTCAGGGGCATTTAGCTGGAATCTGACCCCCCCCCGCGGCGCTTACCGGAGGGGGTCCGCTGCTCTGATCGCAGCCCCGGGACTGCCAGTGCCCGGGGCTGCGCGATTCCCCTTCCGGGAGCCGGGTCCTGCCAGAAGCATGCTCAGTGTGTCACATAATACAGTGTAATACATCAGTGGATCACTTGTTCAAGCTAACCTGTAAAAGTAAAGAAAAAAGTAAAAAACACTAATTCAACACACTTTTTAATAAAAATATTTAATTAAATAAAGTTAAAGTCCCCTAAACACAAACATTCCCTATACACACCTAATAAAGTAAAAAACCCTGAAAATCACCAAAATACCCCACATATTTGGTATCGCCGCGTCCGTAACAATTTGTACAATAAGTCAGAAACATTATTGGACCCGTACGGTAAACGCTGTAAAAACAAAACGTGAAAAACTCGCCAAAAATGTAAATTTTCATAAAATCCCTTCACAAAAAAGTTCCAAAAAGTGATCAAAAAAAAGTGATCAGTGGTACCACTGAAAAGGACAACTCAACACGTAAAAAATAAGCCCTAAACTAGCACTATCAACCAAAAAATATTAAAGTTATATCTCCGAAAAGAAGACGATTCAAAAACAAATTAGATTTTTTTTATATTCGTTTTTTTTCCTGTAAAATATATAAAAAACTATATAAATGAGGTATGACCGTAATCATAGTGATTTAGAGAATAAAAATATTATAGTATTTTTAGTGTACGGTGTACGACCCCCAAAATATACAAAAAAAAAGGAACCTAAAATTGACAATTTTCTTTTCCTCCATACATTAAAGAGTTAATAAAATCTCATCAAAAAGCTACAGACCCACTAAAATGAAGTATTTGTAAAGTGCATCTAACGTCGCAAAAAATAAGCCCTATATGTCCAAATTGCCAAAAAAATAAAGATTGTATAGCCATTATAAAGTGACAATGCATAATCTGCTCTGAATGGCGCACCTTCCCTTCGATGCCCTGGCGTGTGCCCATACAGCTGGTTACCACCACATATGGGGTATTATTATACATGGGAGAGATTGAGTATCAAATTTTGTGGAGCATTTTGGTATTTTATCCACTGATAATTTGTATATTTTATGAAAAACACATTAATTTAGTAAAAAAATAAATAAATTTCAAAATTGCATCCGATTTTGTTTTAACCCCTGTAAACCAATTAAAGAGTTAACAAATTTCATAAAAGTTGTTTTATGTACATTGAGGGGTGTAGTTTCTATAATGGGGTAATTTATGGGGTTTTACTATTATTTAGGCCTCTCAAAGTGACTTCAAACCTGAGAGGGTCCCTTAATAGCAGGATTTTGCTTTTTTTATGAAAATGTGAAAAATCGCACCTAACGTTCAAAGCCCCATAACATCCTACAAAAATAAGAGTATGTATAAAAAACCACGGAGGTATAAAGTAGACATTTGGTGAATCTTAGTTATTACGTTTTCTGGTGTTATGACTCATGTGTGGAAAAAGTAGAACATTTTGAATTTCGAAAATTGAGAATTTTTCCAAATTTTCACCAAATATCTGATTTTCTCATAAAAAAATGCAAAACATACCACCAAAATTTTGTAACTAACATGAAGTACAATGTGTCACAAGAAAACAATTTCAAAATCACTTGGATATGTTAAAGCGTTCCAAAGTTATAACCACTTATAGTGACACAGGGCAGATTTGAAAAAATGGGCCGTGTCAGGAAGGTGAAAAGTGGCTTCAGCGTTAAGGGGTTAAGCAAGCTTGGTTTGGCCACTATCACAGAAACTTACCATAGTACTTGCCCCAGTAAATTTTCTGTAAGACCACTGCAAACAGCTTATCACGTGACCCGCCTGCAGCAAGACTCGACTTCCTGTGACTTTGCGTGTTCTGATGCCTTCCTGTGGGTAGAGGGGAGTGTGCAGACATTATGTTGGGCTCCCTCCATCACAACCACTCTCATAGCAGTGTGGATATCTTTGGCATGCCTCTTCAACTACTAATATGGGTGTAGTGATCCCTTGTGATCCCTCCATCTTCCAGAAGGTGACAGAACACGGAATGTCACAGGCTTGTCAAGGACATCTGCTGGTTCCTCCCGCTACTGCTATAGGGGAGATTTTGACAGAAAGGGTATGCATACAGTAATGACTCCACAGCCCCTTCCTTCCACCCAAAGGCAGCAGACACAGGAAGTCACAGAAAGTCTCAAGTCCTGCTGACTCACATGACTCGCCGGTTCAGGCAGATTTTAAACTTTTACATGGTAAGTACCATATGGGTGACCCTGTGAGGGACTTGTACTTACCCTTGTAAAGATTTGTGATAGCGACCAAACCCTTTAACTTTTATAGCATATAATGTGCAGCCTTTTAAAAAATCATAATAGGAGTGAGGTGCTTTATACAATTGTATAGGTAGTTATTCATTTTAGTTATACTTTCAAAAGATGCTATGCATTGCTTTCACCTCTACAATGCAACTTTTACCATATTACTACAGCAAACTGCACATTCACATTTAGAGCATCGCCTATATAGACAGATGACACAAGGCCTACATTTATTTGTTAGCTTCAATGCCTAAGGGTCAATTTTATATTTTTTCGAAAGAAGAAAATTGTCCACCATTCCCTCGGGGGTTCCAAAGTTATGTAGCATGAAATTTCTTATAATGCCATTGCTGACCACATCAAATGCTGTGAGGTTTATACCCCATGGGCTTTGATAACTTGGCTTGTTTTAAGCGAAGTCATAATGATGAACTGCTTATAGTTTTCCTATCTTACACAAGCAAGAAAACAACTAAACAAATATACTTGGTACATTTAACCATTTATTAGGTTTTTATAAAAATCAATGGAAATAGAAGGTATAAATCATAAAACATCTTAATATGAACTACTTTCTGCTATCAGGGTCCTTCTGTCCCTGGAAGAAGTGTTGTATTGCCATATACCAATAACAGCACTATAACTATAGAACTATATATATTATATAATTGTAACACCAGACAAATTTATTTTTGTTGCTGTGACAATTAGATTTTAAAAATGTTGGGTTGTCATAAGAACCAGCATTAACAATAAAGCTTAATTATAGACACCTGTGATAACTGTTATAGCTGTTTATTGTAGCCTAAAGGGTAAATTGCCAACATCCAGAGGTCCATTTATAACTACGGGTCATCTGTAAGTAGGGTGTTCTTAAGTAGAGGACCACCTGTAGTGATGTGTTCCAGACAATTTTAAGCTTTTACATGGCCAATAGATGGAAATATAAAAATTATATGGACTTTTTTTTTTACAAATATGGAGCCAATGTATAATGGCCTAACCTCTTAAAAGTTTTTTTTGGCAATTGTATTAAACATGCTATAATTGATAACTTTTTCTATTTGTATTGGCATGAATTGGCTTCTGCCTTTTGGCCTAGTTTTTCTCATATAATGGTTTTGATTAGGTAACTGGGCTGCATTCCATGCACTGAAAGTGGTAAGGGAAAGGGAATTTGAAGACAAATGCCATGATTAAACAAACCAAGTCAAAACAATGGGAGCTTGTAAGAACAAAATCATAATCCAGACGGCAGCCTGGGTACAAATGGGGGTCACAATCCAGAGAATACCGGTAGTTGGGATACAGAGCTGCAATCAGTTTTCCAGAGTGCAGATCTGCAGGATACATCCAGAAGTAGGAACCAAGTTAGGCTGCATTCACACTACCGCAAGGGGGACGTATATACGGCCGACGTATATACGGCCGATATACGTCCCCCATAGACGGCAATGGGCGCACGGCGCCCTACGGGAGCGGTACGGTGCCGCACACGTGCGGCACCGTACTGCTCCGTGCCCCGTGAAAAAATAGGACATGTCCTATTTTTTCAGGGCATACGGCGCCGTGCGCCATATATCCCTATGGAGAGGGGCGGGGGTGAGCAGCGCTCTCCCCCTCTTCCTCTCCCCGCGCGCTGCCGTGTGCCCGCCGTGCTACGGTACGGCGGGCACCGGTCGTGTGAATCCAGCCTTAGCTGCAACTCTTTGGCCTGAACTGGAAACTGGAGACATACATTACATTTATACATTCTAATTTTTCTTGCATTGCTTTTCTGAGATTCTATTAATTTACTGTATTCTAAGACCTTCTAAGCACTAACCATTCTTTTATTGATGTCCTGATGTGTATTTATAATGTCTCTTTCTTTCTCTCTCTCTCTCTCTCTATATATATATATATATATATATATATATATATATATATATATATACACTATGTACACAATGTCAGTATGGAACACTAGGATATACTAAATTCAGGTAAAGGTTTCTAACACACGCACACACACATATGTACATATATTACATATATATAACAATAAAAACATGACAAAACTAAACTTAACACATTCTTTTGACTTTCTATTTCTTGATTTTCATTTCTTGACATTTTAAGTTAGCTATTTGAAAGAAATAGAAATGTATTCTGTAAACACATCAACTTTCCATAAATATTACACATTGTTCGATTGTAATGGAAAAAAAAGTTTTTGTAAAATATTCTGTTTATTAAAATGTAATTCTATCAGGTCTTTTTGTACATTAAACTATAGAAATGTCAGATTGATTTCTGGAAATGGACATTTATTTATTCTAAATAGCTCACAGGATGCTGGAATCAAAATGATTTAGCATGGTTGGCCTTGAAATAGCTTATGGATTTCGCACATGCCCTCTAAATCTAACTACAAGTGTACCAGACAATCTACTTGTTCTCTGCACGGCAATATTTCAGCACTGTGTACTGCTGTTTTCTTACTGAAGAAATAAATAACCATACAATATTCAATTATTGGAAGAATATAAGATAAGAGCAATTTGTTCACTTGCCTCCTCTGTTAAATTGGATTTGCTTATGAATAAAATTTCAATTTTTGTCATATTTTTCGCACTAAAGTGCCTGAAAGAAAAGAAGAGAAATTTAAACCAGCAACCTAATAATAATAATAAATTTGGTGTAAAATGCCTCTCTGTAGAAGCTAATTTCTAAAAATGTAACATTGTTATTTGCATTTTCATGTATGGATGTATTCTTTTTTATTCTTTGCAAGTAATTCAAATTAAATATGGATTAAGTTGGTTGATATAGAAAAATTATATGTGTCGCAGTTACAGGAAAGTTATAATTTCGTGAACCAGTAAACAAGAATTTGAGAATTACAGAAAGGCTTAAAACACTGTTGAAGCCAATAGTCATTATGGTTAATTGTATTATACACAAATTATACACTTTATGTAGTGATGGGCGAATTTTTCAGAAATTCGTTTTGCCGAGTTCGCAAATCATGTCGAATCACATTTAAAAAAAGGCTTTTCCGGGCTGCAAAGAGCCTGAAGGGTGTTGTAGAACATTGTGCCATGCTCAAATATGCATTGGGAGTGTGGTTTGGTCTTCAAACAATGCTGTGTTTTAGTATGACACGCACATGACGCACATGACATCGCTTCACTCTTCAATTCCATGTGCACTTACAGAGGCCAACTTGATCAAATAAGTGAAGTGGGAACGCAGCCTGACAAGGTAACGTCTGTGCCAGCTCGAAAGGACTGAGCTGAGGGACAAGATCCCAATATAACATCAAAGAGTGCACTCTTTTTACACTGAGATTAGGTGATTCCATAGATTAGGACAGAACCTGTTGTATTAAACGCTGATACATGTAGAAACTCCCCAAAATAGTGGAGAGGGTGTCGGCAGTAATTTTGCATTGACATCACTGATCATTTCCCCCTTCTTTTCATATGTCAGTGTCCGTTTTAAATCAGTCAATAATCCATCAGTATTGCTAAAGCCAAAAACAAACAGGAGTTGATCCAAAACAGAGATGACCATTAAATGGGATATTTGCATGTCCTCAGTGTTCTATATCCACTCCTGCTGTATCCAGAGTGTGTAGGTGGTGCTAGCAGCAGCAGGAGGTCAGATAGTGGCATAATGACAAATTCTGGAGGTGGCGACAACATGGTAGGCCACAGAGTGGCACTATGACAAAGTGTGGAGGTGGCGGCAGCAGCAGAGAAAGGCACAATCACAGTGTGTGTAGGTGGGTGGCAGCAGAAGCAGCAGGAGGTCAGAGAGTGGCACAATGACAAATTCTCCAGGTGGCAGTAACATGGTAGGCCACAGAGTGGCACAATGATAAAGTGTGGAGGCGGCAGCAGCAGCAGGAGGTCAGAGAGTGGCACAATCACAGTGTGTGTAGGTGAACGGCAGCAGTAGCAGCAGCATGAGGCCAGAGAGTGGCACAATGACAAATTCTGGTGGTGGCAGCAACATTGTAGGCGAAAGTGTGGCACAATGACAGAGCGTTGAGGTGCCGGCAGCAGCAGAACCCCAAAAACTGACTACCTGGACTTTGAGAAAAAAATCACTCCAGCAACTATGTGAATTTGACATGGATTTCTTGATATCTACTTTAG